>NC_041411.2:69540038-69840038 GCF_900747795.2 Erpetoichthys calabaricus | reverse complement strand
CACTGGATGCCATTCTAATTTAAGCAAAGCAACAGAAGAATCAGCTGCTAGTCATCTTCTTAGACATGTTAGACCAAGCTCATTGAACGGCACCATTTTTCATAGGTAATAAGTTTTGCAAGCATTCACAACCAGAACTCTTTAACAAAGCCACACACTCTGTCAGAAGGGTCTAGTCTCTCCACTTCACCCAGCACATCGTGGTTTCAGCTTGATGAGAACATATTACACATTTGCTTAATGACATTAAGGATTATAGATTAACACGGGAGCTCGAGGGACTGGTGTGCTGCTAGAAGATCTATACTCTGTTATAACAGTGCTAATTACCTGCTAACTAAGTGAGAAACTATGCTTTTTTAACGAGTGCAAGAAAATAGATTACTGAGTGATTGGAAGCCTCAAAGTATTTGCTGAGATGACAAAGAAAATTGCAAGTCAGGAGAAGTCTGGAGCAGCATAACACACATTCATTGAGGAGGAGTGGAGGGGTAGATGTTTTCTCACATAACACGGCTTGTTGGAATATTTTGCCCTGAATTATTCTCTGACTGTTTAAGCTTTCAATGTTCTGAAAGACTTTTCCTATTTTTGCCATCTCTGTTCAGCCTTCATGTTTTAACCTTGTTAATGGCAGTATAAAATATTGCTATCAGGATGACTGTTTGCCAAGCAAAGAACATAAATCTCAGTCAGAGTTAGCTCTGAATGAGATCAAGGATGTTTGGATAGACATCTACATCAAATACAGCTTTCATCCTTCCATCAATCCAATTCAGTATTGGGGGAGCTGAAGTCCACAGTGTTGGCACCAAGATAGGCATGAATCCTTTGCTGGGCATCATCAAGCCCAATTCAACATTCACACACACACCTAACCTGGCATGTGGGAAGAAACTCAAAGTAGACAAAAAGGAAGCCATTAAATCCTCAAACAGACAGACAGTGCAGGCCAAGATATGAGTCCCAACACCTTTAAGTCAATTCTTCTTTTTTTGGCTGCTCCCGTTAGGGGTTGCTACAGCGGGTCATCTTATTCCATATCTTCCTGTCCTCTCCATCTTGTTCTGTTACACCCATCACCTGCATGTCCTCTCTAACCACATCCATAAACCTTCTCTTAGGCCTTCCTCTTCTCCTCTTCCCTGGCAGCTCTATCCTTAGCACCCTTCGGCCAATATACCCAGTATCTCTTCTCTGCACATGTCCAAACCAACGCAATCTCGCCTCTCTGACTTTGTCTCTCAACCGTCCAACCTGAGCTGACCCCCTAATGTACTCGTTCCTAATTCTGTCCATCCTCATCACACCCAATGCAAATCTTAGCATCTCTAACTCTGCCACCTCCCGCTCTGTCTCCTGCTTTCTGGTCAGTGCCACCGTCTCTAACCCATATAATTAAGCTGGTCTCACTACCATCCTGTAGACCTTCCCTTTCACTCTTGCTGATACCCGTCTGTCACAAATCACTCCTGACACTCTTCTCTACCCACTCCACCCCACATGTACTCTTTTTCACTTCTCTTCCAGAATATTTGGTTAATCTTCCGTTGTTCTGTTGGGAGAAGGGAAAAGGCGTTAGCACTCTGTTCCAGTCCCCTATCTCTTGCTCTTTCATGCTCATTTGGACCCTTTAGCTGCCCCCTAAGCTCACATGTGTGACAATATACAAATCAATTAGCAATTGTTCCTGCACGTAACTTCCATGACCTGATGCAGCTCCATCTGGAAAACATTGCAATGGCATCCCTAAAAAGCCAATGGAAATCGTAGATAACATTAAGGCTAATGACTGTCTGAAACTTGTGACCTCAATAATATTAATGTGTCAGTAATGGGCACAAGAATGTTCCTTAATCTGCAAAAGCCACTTTCTAAATGGTTGATGAAATTTTAACTTAGAGTTGGAGGCCCATGAAAGATGTCGGCCAAGCTGAATGAGGCAAACGAGGCCTTACACAAATACTGCAGTGTTTCCCTAAACTGTTGCCACAAAGTTGGACAATTGTCTTAAATGTCTATGTTTGTTGTAGCATTAGCTGTGCCCTTCCCTGAAACCAAGGGGCCTAGCACAAACCCTCAAAAACAGCACCAGACCCTTATTCTACCTCCACCAAACTTTACAGTAGGTACTTTGAAACAGTCTGGAAGGTTGAATTTTCCTCTTATCTATCCACATGTCCATCCAGACTCCTGAAGAGCTGCATGGAAGTCGTAGTCGCGATAGGCAGTGTGAAAGAACCAGCCTCGACACACACAAAAAGGTTTGGGGCAGCCACCCGTATATTATCCCAGGCTGTAATAGGGTTTTGAGAAATCGCAATGATGTGCATAGATTGGAGTTCAAGAGTGAACTGAGAATGATGGAAGTTGACTGGTCTTTTAAGGCAGGGAACCAGAAATGATGTCATTTTTGGGGCCGGAACCGGAAGTGACATCATCCTTGTCACTTCCTTGTCGGAAGTGGTGTCGTTAGGGTTGAATAACAGAGTATTTGTGAATTTCCCCTTGGGATTAATAAAGTATCTATCTATCTATCTATCTATCTATCTATCTATCTATCTATCTATCTATCTATCTATCTATCTATCTATCTATCTATCTATCTATCTATCTATCTATCTATCTATCTATCTATCTATCTGAGAAAGGTTTAGTGCACCCTGCCACCCCTTGGCCTGGTGTGGAATTACCTTCATTTGATCCATTCAGCTTCCTCCCATGCACACGTGTGTCAGCAGCCCTGCTGGGTCCCTTGAGTGCCACCAGGGGGAGATGCTGAGAGAGGACTTCTCTACTTTACAGAGGTTCCACTTGACCCAGAAGTGCTTCCAGGGAGCAATGTTGTGCCATCAGAAGTACTGCCAGGTCTCTTATTAAAGAAGCCGTTCAGCCTCATCAAGGAAAGTTGGAGTTGCATGTGGAGGAAGGACAATGCTTGCCTTGGAGGGGAGAAGGAGAGGAGAAGTGTTGTGGGGTTTGAAGATGCCTTTCAGAAGGCAACAGCCAAAAACAACTATTCTCTTGAACATGGATCTACCATCTGAGTGGTTGTGTCTTGGGTTTGTGGTGCTGATACACCACCAAGTGGTTACCATGGATGGATGGATGGATATTTCTTTGCAAACATTACATCCTTTCATTCGTCAGAGCCCTAATGTGTTTACCCCTACCAATGATTTTTAATTGTTAGCAAATGTATTGTGGTGGGCGGCTGGAACTCTTGCTCGGCCGGGATGCTCAGAATGTGAAAGGACTGGGGGAGATAGTATTTATGGGACAGTTTATCCCCTGGGCCAACAGAGGGCAGCCCCCTTGGTTTCCAGCAGAGCTCAAACCTGCTGAAACCTGTGTCCACCACCAGGGGGAGCATAGACCTTTCCAGGGCCTTATTTGGGCACACACCTGGAAGTGTGGCCAGAAGAAGCTCGTTGGGCACCTGGAGATCTATAAAAGGGGCCAGTTCCCACCATTCAGGGGCCAGAGTCGGGAGGAAGAGGACAAAGCGTGAGAAGGAGTGGAGGCAGAAGGACGGGCGGCAAGGAAAGGACTGAACTGTCTATTGGGTGTCTGGTGATTGGTGCACTGTGTGGTGAAATGCTCCCCAATTGGAAATAAACAGGTGTTGTGTGGCAAAATCTGTCTCCTGCCTGTCTGTGTCCGGGTTAGGGTGGCTGTACGCGCCCTGGTGGCTTGACAGTGTAAAGTTTAATTTCAGCTCTCAATAAATTGCAAACATTGCTTGCCTGACAGGTGCAGGCCATTGATTCTAAGCAAAATAAATTCTGAACAAGCTGGAGTGTGCACAAGGTGTAACCAGCTTCTATGCCTGTCCTATAATTATTTTTACAAAACAGTTTACAAAATGTTCACGAAAGCACTTTTTTTTTTTAATAAAATGAAACCCTGTTATAAAGACATCACCAATGACTTTTATGACTGCATTCGAAAGAACACTTAGATACCACAAAATTCCTGTTGTTATGCAAATGTGGGAATGTGATAATCCAGTCCCTATTCTTCTGTCAAATGAAATACAAAACACATACGCACATAAAAAACAAAGAATTGACAGATGAGGTAGTAGTGCAGCCATAACTCAACATGACTTCTGCAGGCGGCATTTGCCTTCTTATGTCTTGACACAATGCTTTGACAGATGTATGTATTTTTTCTTGCTATTCTATTGATGCCTTTGTCTTCTTGTTATTTCCATAGCTGCAAATGACCAACATGCATGGAGGAGAAAGGACAGGACTGGCTGACTGATAATTAATTAATGACAAATGGGCTTAAAATATACAAGAGGTGGTCTCATCAGTGTTCAGTCACATCACGGTTCAGAGATGCTGACAACTAAACAAGTGAGCATGAAGGTAAAATATGAGCACGATGAGGACAGCCATCTCAGTCTCTCATTCATTATAAGTCTGGCCTTAGGATTCACAACGACATCCAGCAGTGCTTTGGTTTGTGCTGCTGCCTTACTAATCCAACATCATTGGCTTGCATCCCATGAAGGATCTTTGGCTTCATTGAGTTTGCATATTCTCTGTGTGTTGGAGTGTTTTCTTTAACTTCACCATATACTCAGGTTTTCCTCTGATATCCCAAAGACATTTAGTTTAGGTTAATCACTAGTGATGAGCAAAACGATTTGCATGAAATTGAATTCACAGTGAAACTTAAAAGCTTCGCCTTGTAAAATATTTTGCCAAACAAATTGTGTGTTGCCACAAGCAAATCATTAGCACGTGTATTTTTGCCACCACATGCAACATCATGGAACATTTTATTATGGTGCAGAGTGTGGGGCACAGCTAGAGAGCCAATACCTGCAGGCACTTCACTGCTTCTAAAATCCATTGGCCTGGTATGTGGCTGACAGCTTCAGCTTACAGAGTTGAGGAAACCGAGTGCAGATGATGTCACCTATGGTGTTACCCTCTGCCCCTAAGTCTATCGTGCGAGTCGGAACTGGCAGTGTGAATATCCAGGCAGAGAATGTGATGATATTACATAGAGCCGCATGGAAGGAGCTCTGGAACTCTGGGGCAGCCCTGGGGGGAGAAGCTGAGGAAACTGATAGTGGTTTCAGATGTCCAATACTCCTTAGGGAGCAATAATCTTTTATTGCAACCCCTAAAAACGTAAAAAGAAAAACACAATATCTCATTGTAGTGTGTTTCATGTCTCAAAACACCAAAGCAAATTTTAGGGATCTTCTTCTTCTTTTGGCTGCTCCCGTTAGAAGTCTCCACAGCGGATCATCTTCTTCCATATCTTTCTGCATCTTACTCTGTCACACCTATCACCTGCATGTCCTCTCTCACCACATCCATAAACCTTCTCTTAGGCCTTCCTCTTTTCCTCTTCCCTGGCAGCTCTATCCTTAGCATCCTTCTCCCAATATACTCAGCATCTTTCCACTGCACATGTCCAAACCAATGCAATCTCGCCTCTCTGACTTTGACTCCCAACCGTCCAACTTGAGCTGACCCTCTAATGTCCTCATTTCTAATCCTATCCATCCTCGTCACACCCAATGCAAATCTTAGCATCTTTAACTCTGCTACCTCCAGCTCTGTCTCCTGTGGCAGCGTCTCCAACCCATATAACATAGCTGGTCTCACTACCACCCTGTAGACCTTCCCTTTCACTCTTGCTGATACCCATCTGTCACAAATCACTCCTGACACTCTTCTCCACCCATTCCACCCTGCCTGCACTCTTTTTCACTTCTCTTCCACAATCCCCATTACTCTTTACTGTTGATCCCAAGTATTTAAACTCATCCACCTTCTCCAACTCTACCATTCCACTGACCTCCTTCTCATTCACACACATGTATTCTGTCTTGTTCCTACTGACCTTCATTCCTGTCCTCTCTAGAGCATATCTCCACCTCTCCAGGGTCTCCTCAACCTGCTCCCTACTATCGCTACAGATCACAATGTCATCAGCAAACATCATAGTCCAGGGACTCCTGTCTAATCTCGTCTGTCAACTTGTCCATCACCATTGCAAATAAGAAAGGGCTCAGAGCCGATCCCTGATGTATTCCCACCACCACGTTGAATGCATCCGTCGCTCCTACCACAGACCTCACCACTGTCACACTTCCTTTGTACATATCCTGTACAACTCTTACATACTTCTCTGCCACTCCCAACTTCCTAATACAATATCACAGCCTCTCTTGAGGCACCCTGTCATATGCTTTCTCCAGGTCCACAAAGACGCAATGCAATTCCTTCTGGCCTTCTCTAAACTTCTCCATCAACATCCTCAGAGAAAATATTGCATCTGTGGTGCTCTTTCTTGGCATGAAAACATACTGCTGCTCACTAATCATCATCTCACTTCTTAACCGAGCTTCGACTACTCTTTCCCATAACTTCATGCTGTGGCTCCTCAATTTTATTCCCCTGTAGTTACTGCAGTCCTGCACATCCTCCTTATTCTTAAATATTGGCACCAGTACACTTCTTCTCCACTCCTCAGGCATCCTCTCACTTTCCAAGATTCCATTAAATAATCTGGTTAAAAACTCCACTGCCATCTCTTCTAAACACCTCCATGCTTCCATAGGTATGTCATCTGGACCAACGGCCTTTCCATTTTTCGTCCTGTTCATAGCTGTCCTTATTTCCTCCTTGCTAATCTGTTGCACTTCCTGATTCACTATCTCCACATCATCCAGCCTCTTCTCTCTCTCGTTCTCTTCATTCATCAGCCTCTTAAAGTACTCTTCCATCTGCTCAACACACTCTCCTCACTTGTGAGTATGTTTCCATCTTAATCTTTTATCACCCTAACCTGCTGCACATCTTTCCCAGCTCAGTCCCTCTGTCTAGCCAATCGGTACAGGTCCTTTTCTCCCTTCTTAGTGTTCAACCTCTCATACAACTCATCATACGCCTTTTCTTTATCCTTCGCCACCTCTCTCTTCACCTTGTGCCTTATCTCCTTGTACTCTTGTCTACTTTCTGCATTTCTCTAACTATCCTACTTCTTCTTTGCCATCCTCTTCCTCTGTATACTCTCCTGTATTTTCCCATTCCAACACCAGGTTTCCTTTTCCTCCTTCCTCTGTCCAGATGTCACGCCAAGCACCCTTCTTGCTATCACCCTTACTACATCTGCTGTAGTTTCCCAGCTGTCTGGTAACTCTTCACTACCACCCTGTGCCTGTCTCACCTCCTCCCTAAACTCAACCTTGTAGTCTTCCTTTTTCAAATTCCACCATTTGATCCTTGGCTCTGCCCTCACTCTCTTCCTCTTCTTGATCTCCAACATCATCCTACAGACCACCATCCTGTGCTGCTTAACTGCACTTTCCCCTGTCATTACTTTGCAGTCTTCAATCTCTTTCAGATCAACTCTTCTGCATAGGATGTAATCTACCTGTGTGCATATTCCTCCACTCTTGTACGTAACCCTATGTTCTTCCCTCTTCTTAAAATACATATTCACCACAGCCATGTCCATCCTTTTGGCAAAATCCACTATCCTCTGACCTTCTTCATTCCTCTCCTTGACACCATACCTACCCATCACCTCCTCGTCTCCACTGTTCCCTTCACCAACATGGCCATTGAAATCCGCTCCACTCACCACTTCCTGTCCCTTGGGAACACTGTTCATCACTTCATCCAACTCACTCCAAAAATCTTCTTTCTCATCCAACTGCACTCCCAACTTGCGGGGCATATGCACTAACAACATTCATCATCACAACCCCAATTTCCAGCTTCATAATCATTACTCTGTCTGACACTCTTTTCACCTCCAGACCACTCTTGACATATTGTTCCTTCAGAATAACTCCTACCCCATTTCTCCTCCCATCCACACCATGATAGAACAATTTGAATCCACCTCCGAACCACCTGGCCTTACTCCCTTTCCATTTAGTCTCTTGCACACACAATATATCAACCTTCCCTCTCTCCATCATATCTGCTAACTCTCTCCCCTTACCAGTCATACTGCCAACATTCAAAGTTCCTACCCTCAGTTCCACTCTCTTTACTTTCCTCCTCCTGCCTCCGGACACGTCTACCCCCCTCTTCTTCGGCCAACAGTAGGCCAATATCCGCCAGCGCCCTGTTGGCTAACAGTACTGGTGTCGGTTGTTGTTAACCAGGGGATCAACCGATCCGGTATGGAAATTTGTATTGTTGTCCACATATTGATTTGACAAAATTTTACACCGGATGCCCTTCCTGACGTAACCCTCCCCATTTATCCGGGCTTGGGACCAACATGAAGAAACACACTGGTTTGTGCATCCCCTGTGGGATTTGCAAAATTTTAAGTGAAACAAATCTCTGCTGTGTTCATCACTACTAATTATCAACTCTAAATTAGCTTTATGTGAGATTGGGCATCAGTATTCCATGTGATTGTCTGGCACTCAGTCTTGGGTTGGCTTTTTGACCTGTACCTGGTACAGTAATCCCTCCTCCATCGCGGGGGTTGCGTTCCAGAGCCACCCGCGAAATAAGAAAATCCGCGAAGTAGAAACCATATGTTCATGTGGTTATTTTTATATATTTTAAGCCCTTATAAACTCTCCCACACTATTATAAACATTTCACGCACAATTATACAGCATAAACCCTTTGTATTCTCTTAGATATTAGGTAAGATTCGTTGAAATTATGTATGTAAACACAGTAAAACCTAAATATTATTTTAAAGATATCGAGCATCTCCGATATCACATATGTTACAGCCATTACGACAGACAGGCCACCATCAATAAATATGTACAATGCAAGAAAAATTGTATACAGTAAAATGTGTGTACAGTGACACTAAACTATGTACATGTAATAAGTACTGTACGTAAATAATTAATTATGGTTACTCACCAACAATGACACGACGAGTTGTCCAATAACGATGAGTTTAATTTTACTGCACAACAAAGGATAGCGTTACAGCTCTTCTAAAGGAGCCTCTTCAGGCGACTGTTTAGCACCGCCGTTGTTCTTCTTCCATCACTCTTCAATCCAAATCCCTAAAGCAGATTCCATCCAGACTACTGCCTTACAACGTCCACTTGCAACTCATTTTGCGCCCTGGTTAAAAGACACTGCGGCCGTAGATCTTATATGCTTTTCCTCCTTTTTAAATAAAAAGAATCGTGGACTCATTTATGCTGTAATGGTGTCCTGCAGCGGTGTAGCTGATTCCTTCCTTCAACATATCCAAAACTTTTACCTTTTCTGCAATCATTTGCATCTTCTGTTGGCGCTTGTGCACGTTAATGCTGAATGAGTGAGATTAGTACTTCCTGGTTAATGCAGCACTCCGTCGCTGAGCCAATCAGCAGCACACAGGAACTTAACCGCATGCTCTGATTGGGTAGCTTCTCAGCCATCCACCAATAGAGTCCCTTGTTTCAATTCAAATGCGTCCCTTGTTTGAATTCAAATGGGCAAATCAACTGAGGAAGCACACGTACTGTAGACTGCAGACATCCGCGAAGCAGTGAAAAATCCGCGATATATATTCACATATGCTTACATTTAAAATCCGCAATGGAGTGAAGCCGCGAAAGACGAAGCGCAATATAGCGAGGGATTACTGTACTGCCATGATAGGCGCTGGCACCCCGCAACCTTTAAAGAGAGTAGACAGATTTCAGAATGATGTGTTATGTTCTCTGATATTAACAAGAGTCTGAAATTTTAAGACAAGATGCCAGGCATGCTACTGTGTCCAGTATGGCAGTGTAGGCTCTACTTTGAGCCTAAATTGGATTAAGGGGACTATCTATCTATCTATCTATCTATCTATCTATCTATCTATCTATCTATCTATCTATCTATCTATCTATCTATCTATCTATCTATCTATCTATCTATGCTAAATTTAACATCTATCTATCTATCTATCTATCTATCTATCTATCTATCTATCTATCTATCTATCTATCTATCTATCTATCTATCTATCTATCTATCTATCTATCTATCTATCTATGCTAAATTTAACATCTATCTATCTATCTATCTATCTATCTATCTATCTATCTATCTATCTATCTATCTATCTATCTATCTATCTATCTATCTATCTATCTATCTATCTATCTATCTATCTATCTATCTATCTATCTATCTATCTATCTATCTATCTATCTCTACAATACCATAGTATTTATGCCTCTTGTTCCTATAAACGTGGAGAGGTGCAGTGTGTATTTTTGTAAAACTCAAATATAGTGCAGAAGGCAGGCATGGAGGAAGGACACACTCCATGTTTTCCACACAAGGATACACCATCATGTCTTTGTGTGTAATGTAACCACGTATATGACTGTCTTTTCCGCACAGGAGAACATCACTACAAGAAAAGTTGCCATTGGTTCCCCCCACCCACGCCCCACTATTTCTAGCAATCTCGTTATCTTAGTTGAGGATATGCACACTTCCATTGTTTTGTTTTTGTTCACTAGGTATCTTCATTTAAATACTAAACATATACATGCTTAATTAATGCACGGAAACGCTTCCACACAGGAACTAAATGCTTTTCTTCTTGTGGAAAAGGGGCAAATATTGATGGAAGTGAAATACAATTTACTTCAAAAATATTTTGGAGTTTTGCTGCATACTCAGTTTCAAACAAATCATTTCCCTCATTCCTACTTATGAGTACTGGAAAGAAATTATACAAAATACATTTCATGAAGAAACACTATGACCCCACATTTTCAAGTGGCCTAACAAAACATCACCCGGAAGTGCTTCACTTGCAGCATTTAGAAGCCGTATGTGCATGGCCAAGGACTCTTCTTTAGGTGATGCTGTTAAGAAGCTGCTTTAGAATGCCTTTGTAGTCCTGGGTCCATGGCTAACTACTGGCAGTTACAACAGTGCAAATATGAAAACAGAGATGGCTCGTGGTGGGCCATAACCTTAGTATTCATTTGTGAGAATGACACAGTCACTGTACATTAAAACTGATGACCTTTAAAATATTAAAAAGAAGGATCCTTATTAATTAATTTATAATGACCAATGTTATGGAAACATGCAATTGATATATTAATTAATAGTATCTGCGGTGGGCTGGCACCCTGCCCGGGATTTGTTTCCTTCCTTGGGCCCTTTGTTGGCTGGGATTGGCTCCAGCAGACCCCCGTGACCCTGCCATTAGGATATAGCAGGTTGGATAATGGATGGATGGATTAATAGCATAAAATAACTACTTTCTCTTCTAAAAGGAATTCCTTATTCACAGGTCAGACCTGAATTCTACCATCTCTTATTTATGAACTGTATTTTCATTTCTGCTTTTTGTTTTTTTTACTGTTTACACACCAGGTTGAGCTTTCCGCAGCAGAGCACAAATTCATGTTTCATTACATTTTCATTCCACTGAGAATCTGAACTGGACCATCATGAGTTTGTTTAAGGAAATGAAGTCTTTCAGATATCTCCAAAGAAAGTCATGTTTAGCGAGCTCTGCTGTGTACACACACATATAAAATGCAAAGCAGTTTGCGGCAATTAGAAAAGGCAGGAAAAAAAGTAGGCCTAATCTGGATCACGTACTGTAAATCTAGGTCAACATGGCCTTGCTTACTTTTTCATTGAATAGAATTAATAAATGGGGTTTATTTACTTGCATTTCATGGAAAGAACTGTAATGGTGTTTCTTTGTGATTTCTTTTAATAAGGATGATGTCCATTGCAAATTGATCAATATTGTCTCATTCCTCTCAGTAACAATAATAATAATAATAATAATAATAATAATAATATTGCAGCACAGTGAGAAAGACAGGACATGTCTGCTGGTCAACGTGAACTCTTAAACTATCAGTTCATTTAATGGCCCTTTTCTGGATTGTGAGGTTTCTTGAAGATCCATTGCTTAGCAAAGAACCTTTTCATTCTCTGAATATGCCGTTAGGTCTTTGCACTCTGAAAAGTTTTCTAACATGTGGGCCAAAACAGAAATCTTTAATGTCTCATAGGCTGCCTAGCAGGATACAACAACTTAAAAAGACCTGAACGTACCCTGTGTGACTGTATGCAACAAGACTCCTCTTTACGTTTCTGTGCGGATAAACAGGTTTAGAAAATGAATGGATGAATGTATGATACTAGTACATCATCTAACCTGTGCTATCTTTTTAAAGATCACAGTGTTAAAAATAATATCTATCTATCTATCTATCTATCTATCTATCTATCTATCTATCTATCTTATCTATCTATCTATCTATCTATCTATCTATTATCTATCTATCTATCTATCTATCTATCTATCTATCTATCTATCTAATTCTGCCTACTACACTAAAATATCTATCTATCTATCTATCTATCTATCTATCTATCTATCTATCTATCTATCTATCTATCTATCTATCTATCTATCTATCTAATTCTGCCTACTACACTAAAATATCTATCTATCTATCTATCTATCTATCTATCTATCTATCTACTATCTATCTATCTATCTATCTATCTATCTATCTATCTATCTACTATCTATCTATCTATCTATCTATCTATCTAATTCTGCCTACTACACTAAAATATCTATCTATCTATCTATCGTATCTATCTATCTATCTATCTATCTATCTATCTATCTATCTATCTATCTAATTCTGCCTACTACACTAAAATATCTATCTATCTATCTATCTATCTATCTATCTATCTATCTATCTATCTATCTATCTATCTATCTATACTATCTATCTATCTATCTATCTAATTCTGCCTACTACACTAAAATATCTATCTATCTATCTATCTATCTATCTATCTATCTATCTGTCTGTCTGTCTGTCGTCTGTCTGTCTGTCTGTCTGTCCTGTCTGTCTGTCTGTCTGTCTGTCTGTCTGTCTGTCTGTCTAATCCTGCCTGGGAGCCGAGAGATTGTAGACGAGGGGGGAGGCAATGCCTCAGGGGGATGAGGAAGACATCCCAAAAGGTAATCCAGATGAGAATGAAAGTGGTTTGAATACGGAGATTTCCGTAACAGTACCGGGCAGATCATGGGGGAGATGTGGATGTGGAAGAGGAGGATGGAAATATTGATATTGAGAAAGACGGCGAGTTTAGACGCCCAGGGCGGAAAAGGCATGGAGTAGAAGACGGTGGTACAACTAAAAAGCGGATGAACACGAGTCGGGGATCGGCGTAGAGGGCGGAGATGCTGCTGATCCTCTGTTTAATGCAAAGGGGGCTTTCGCAGTTCTCGCAGAGACGGTTGATGACGGTCCCTGCCGTGGTGAGCGCAGGGGAGGAGGGTAAATGAGAAATGTCAGACTGTTCAACCATCTCGGACTCCCAAGATTTAAGTGGCAGGGGGCGGTTTACAGCGCCCAGAGTGTGAAAAAGTTTTTACAGGCGACGGAGGGCAGGAGAAGGGTGAATGTGGCGGATTTTTTTCCTGATGTGAATCTTTTATATCATCAGTGAGTAGTTTGAGAAAAGACAAGACCATGGCCACAACGTTTAACATCAAAGAGCTCGTGAGATTAAAGAATATCACGAATAGGTTGAGGAAACAGGCTAAAAAATGAAAACTGTAATGGATAACATTTTTAGGAATTTTCCGCCGCTGTATCTGTGGTGGTCACTTGGTTTGGTGCTAAGTTGCTGTTTACATTTAATCAATATGGCGAACTTGAAATTGGGAAGTTTAAATATTAATGGTGGGAGGAATCCAAGTAAGAGACTGACGCTTTTTGAGTTTCTAAATCATAAAAATCTGACAGTCACCTTTTTACAGGAAACCCACATAGATGAGACAAACCAGTGGGAGTGGAGCAGGGACTGGAAGGGGGACTGCTTCTTTAGTAATGGGACAAATGTCAGTGCGGGGGTGACGGTCTTGTTTGGCAGCAGTTTTCGAACAGAGGATCATAATGTGCATGAGGTAGTGAAAGGAAGGCTACTGAAAGTAAAAACGAAAGTAAATGGCTGTTGGTTCACTTTTCTTAATGTATATGCTCCAAATAATGGGAATGAAAAACTTGATTTTTTTAAAGTATTAGCAGATGTTTTAAGTCAGTGTGACCCTGAGGAAGTGCTGATATTGGGTGGGGATTTTAATTGTACCCTTGACCCTCAGAGGGACAGAAATAACAGCTTGGAGCCACACCCCCTATCTGCACGGGAATTGGGGAGGATAGTGGGGGAGACGGGGCTGGTGGATGTGTGGAGGAGTAAGCATGGAGACAGCAGCAGGCAGTACACATGGGGAAAGATAACTAGTGAGATCCTTTCTATGGCAAGACTCGATAGATTTTACACCCTTAAACACTTTTTGGGTCTATTTAAGGAATGCTCCATTGTCCCCACTGGTTTCTCAGATCACAGCCTAGTGGTCTGTACAGTTCTATCAAGCACCTACAGGCCCCGCAGTGCTTACTGGCATTTTAATGTACTCCTACTACATGATCAGAGATTTAAAGATATTTTTAATTATTTTTGGAGAGGTTGGAGGGATTCAAAGAAGGAGTTCAACAGCTTACAGCAGTGGTGGGAACTGGGGAAGAACCACATTCGATCCTTGTGTCAGCAATATACCAGAAATGTTACACGGTTGTTACAGTCAGAAATGACAGAGCTGGAAGGCAGAATATCTCAGATTGAACAGCTATTAGGGAATGGCTCAGATGAAACACTTACGGAGAGTCATAAAGCAACAAAGAGGGGGCTCTCACATTTACTAGATACAAAAGCTCAGGGGGCTCTAGTAAGGGCTCGCTTCCAGCAGTTAACTCAAATGGATGCACCAACACAATATTTTTTTAGTTTGGAAAAAAAGAATTCTCAAAGCAAAATTCTACATTGTGTGAGTAAAGCTAATGGTGAAAAGACACAGGACTTGGGTGAGATAAGAACTGAGGTCCGTGAGTTTTATAAAAATCTGTTTTCTACTGAGGGATGTGGTAGTGACGAAGACTTACAGTCCTTTTTAGAGGATTTACCACAGCTTTCTGAAACAGACGCCACCGAGCTGAACAAAGAGCTCACTATGGCAGAAATCTTGGCAGCAGTGAACGAACTTCATAATGGAAAAGTCCCTGGGATTGATGGCATTCCAATTGAATTTTATAAAGAATTTTGGGATGTCATTGGCCAGGATTTGTTAGAAGTGTTCAAACACAGTGTTAAATCAGGTGTGCTACCTCAGAGCTGTAGAAGGGCAGTGATCACACTTCTGCCAAAAAAAGGTGATTTGTGCCATATTAAGAACTGGAGGCCTGTGTCTTTACTTTGTGCAGATTATAAAATCCTGTCTAAAGCCTTGGCTAATAGAATGCGCACAGTGTTAGTGAAACTGGTGCATCCTGACCAGAGCTACTGCATCCCTGATAGGTCCATTTTAATAACATTTTTTTAGTTAGAGATATTATTGCTGCAGCAAAACTGTTCAATTTTAGAACAGGATTTATTTCAATTGACCAAGAAAAAGCCTTTGATAGAGTCAGACACTCATATCTATGGAACACTCTCAAGGCCTTTGGATTTGGGGGAACAATTTATAAAGTACATTCGGCTGTTGTATTGTGACATTTCTGGTATAGTTAAGGTCAATGGTGGTTTATGTGCGCCTTTCAGCGTCCAAAGAGGAGTCCGACAAGGCTGTTCATTATCAGGGATGCTGTACGCCCTCGCCTTAGAGCCATTCTTAGTGAACCTGAGAAAAGTGCTGACTGGTCTCTCCATTCCTCACTGTACTGGGAATCCTGTAAAGGTCACGGCCTACGCAGACGACATTGTTGTTTTTATCACAAATCAAGAAGACTTTGATAATCTTACTGACTGTCAAAGGAAATATGAACTGATTTCCAATGCTAAAGTAAACTGGAGTAAAAGCAGTGCTTTGTTAGTTGGAGACTGGGCTGGATATAAGACACCGAGTTTACAAGGAGAGATGCAATGGAGCACAGGAGGGATTCTCTACCTTGGAGTACATATAGGAGATGATCACTATGTCCAGAAGAACTGGGATGGACTCTTGGAGAAAGTGGTAGCTCGGTTGGCCAGATGGAAATGGATATGATCCCAAATGTCGTACAGAGGTCGGATGTTAGTAATTAACAATCTGGTGACTTCAAGTCTGTGGCACCGGTGTATCTGTCTGGAGCCTCCACCACAGATTATTCAAGAGATTCAAAAAACTGTTGTTAATTTTTTTGGGATGGTCTTCACTGGTTGAGGAGGGGCTTATTATACTTGCCACTTGATGAAGGTGGGCAGGGGATTATGGACATTGAAAGTAGAATTATTGCCTTCCGCCTTCAGACAGTGCAAAAACTGTTATACTCCATAACGCCCGAGCCCTGGATGAATCTAGCACTGCTCTTTTTTAACCATGTGGGACAAATGGGATTGGGCAAAAGCTTAATATGGTGTCATCTTGAGAAACTTGAGACCTTACAAGTACCAGACTTTTACAAGAGTCTTTTTAAAGCTTGGCAATTTTTATCAATTCAAAGAGACTGTGATGACCTATCATTGTTTTGGATTCTAGAAGAGCCCATTGTATTTAATCCAAATATCTGCACCACAATAGGACAGTCTGCAAGCTTTATTCATAGTCTCTGTAGAAATAACATTACACAATTAAAACATTTAATCAACTGGGATGATTTTAATTGGAAAAGTCCAGAAACGGTAGCAGCAGAAACAGAAGTGCACTCAGTGCGGCTTGTGGGGAATTTCCTAACACAAGTTAAAGCATCTCTAGGAAGTGAAGTAAGGACACTCCTGCAGACCACCTTTAAAGACAAGCTGAAACCACCCGAAGATCAGACTTTCACTACACTTGTGGTGTCTCCAGTAGGAGATTGGGACAATAGTAACACCAACAGATTACTTTCGACAAAAGATCTGAGAGACTTGCCCTTGCACACCATCAAAGGAAAACAGCTCTACAGGATCTGCGTAAAAATAAAGAATCAGGATCAACTGATAAAACTGAAGGCCGACACACCCTGGAGGACGAAGATTGCCATTCCTGAAGGAACACTGCCAGCCTGGAGAGCGCTATATAGACCACCATTGATCAGTAGGGTAGGGGATTTACAGTGGAGGATATTGCATTGTATAGTTGCTGTGAACTCCTTTTTATCAGTTATTTGTCCAGGGGTTTTAGATACCTGCCCTTTCTGTGGGTTAAGGGAGACTGTATTTCACTGTTTTATGTTTTGTGAAAGATTGGGGGCTTTTTTTAAAATGATAAAGCAGCTGATTGAGGGTCTGGGGGTCTGTTATAATAGGATGGTGTTTGTGTTTGGGGTAAAGAGCTCAAAAAAAACAAATACAAATGTTAACCTGGTTAACTTTATTTTAGGACAGGCGAAACTGGGAATATGGAAAACCCAGAAAAATAAAGTTAAGGGAGCAGGCAACACAGACCCCACAGTATTATTTAAAATGATTTGTAAAAGTAGAATAGAAGTAGATCTGAATTTTTATAAATCTACTAGAAATCTTTCACAGTTTAAGGACAAGTGGTGTGTAAATAATGTATTGTGTAATTATGACAATGATGAACTGCACTTTGTATTCTAGTTATAATTTGATTATTAATAGAATATGTATGAGCAGAAATCTATATAGTTTTTGTAATAAATGAGTGGAATTGTGGGAATGGAAGGGATGAATGAAGGGGCGAGGGTTTGGGTGGGTATTTATAAAAAAGGGATGGACTGGGGGCATTTAGAAGTTCAAAATGTGATTTTATTATAGTTTTTGTACCCGTGGTTAGATTTTGTGTTTTTAATGTATTTCATACTGAATTTAATAAAGTTGTTTTTTAAAAATAAAAAAAAAAAAATATCTATCTATCTATCTATCTATCTATCTATCTATCTATCTATCTATCTATCTATCTATCTATCTATCTATCTATCTATCTATCTATCTATCTAATTCTGCCTACTACACTAAAATATCTATCTATCTATCTATCTATCTATCTATCTATCTATCTATCTATCTATCTATCTATCTATCTATCTATCTATCTATCTATCTATCGATTGTAAAATAAAGACAAAAACACATTCAAAGGTTTGGGGGGATCCCCTATACAGTATACTGTAGCACAAGCAAAGGAAATGACGTCTTTACAAACAGAGTTCAATTCGGCACAGACTAAAGAGAAAATGATGGCGGGTATATATAGTAAACTTTGCAGGAAGTGATGTTATGAAGAGGTGGGATCTTGAGGATGGGAACTGGAAGTGACGTCATGAAGAGGATTGGGACTGGAAGTGATGTTACTGGGTGGATTCTTCAGTTGTTCTGCCGGGAGAGAGGAAAAAGAGTTAGAGGGCAGCTCCAACCCGTTTCGATAGGTAACTACATCTATTTGAGCCAAAACCAACCCAACCCAAACACACGTTTGTGACACTGTCCGCACAATACCAGTAAAATCCATAGCATTTATGCCATTTGTTCACATCACCGTGGAGGAGTGAAGTGTGTTTTTTGGTGACATGGTGCAGGATTTGGGTGTTTCCCACATAAAGGTACACCATCGTGTCTTGATGACATTCAGTTGGCTTGATGTGAGTGAGGGTGTGAATATGTTAGAGTGCCCTGTGATGTCCTCCTGCCCAGTGTAACTGTTATAGGTATCAACTCCTCTGCAAATCTGAACTGCATAAGACAGGTAGTATATGGGCGTAATGATAAGAACAAATCATTTTATCAATGATAAAGCAGTGTGGACCAACCCTCTGCTGGTAGAAGATCGAATTAAGTTCATGTTAAGTTAACTTACATCTGTGAATTAAGATATACACGAGACTGAGAGAGTGTTTATGTGCCCTGTGATGGTCTGGCATCCAAGCCAGGACTGATTCATTTCCTTCACTCAGCTATACAGGACTATGCCACCTGCTCCTCAAAACTCCATAACTGGATTAAATGAATTCAGTAAATATATTGATGAAAACTCTGAATAGTACCTTTTTAAACAAAGACATTAGGCTAGCGGTTCTCAAACTGTGGGGCGCGCCCAGTAACAAAAGGGGGCACGAATGTTGCCATATGTGGCGTAATTTCGCTATTCGTAGGGGAATTTTAAACTTGTAGCGGTGTATCGGCAGCAAACAATATAGGAATAAATTTTATTAGGGTTTCAAAAAAACGTTAGGGGGGCGCGATTAAAACTGTTATGAAAACTTGGGTCGCAAATACTTAAAGGTTTAGAAACGCTGCATTAGGCAATGGTTTCATTGGTGGTGATGTATCAGGCTTGGTATGGTGAGGTAGTAGGGCTGCTGCCTCATAGTAAGGTCCTGCATGGAGTTTGCATGTTTTTCTTGTGTCCGTCTGTGTGGGATTCCTCCGACGGTGCAAAGACATGCAGGTTACTTGGATTGGTGATGCCAGATTGGCGGCCTGTGATAGACTGGCAACTTGTCCAGGGATTGTTTCTGTCTTGCGCACTATGCTTGCTGGGATAGGCTCAAGCTGCAGGTTTGGAAAATGGATGGATTATGCTTAATCTGTTTGACAAGATGCCATTTTTTGCTCCAGTTTTTATCATTTTTTTCTTTCCAAACAGATAAATTTAAAATATTCCATTTTAAAAATACACCGAAAATGGGATTCGAATATAACAAGTATCCAGTTACATTGATCTTTGTGTTAAATACCATAAGGAGCCCAAGTGCCTTAGCACAGGATGTCGGTTTAAATGCCTTCCTAATAACGCAGAGATTAATTAGAAAACTACGTGTTCCCTCGAATCCCCTTTAGAAGCTGCTTTCTTTACGACGGACAATTAGCAATCTGTCAGCCACCTGGTGCAGATGGAATGTTCATTGTCTGATAAAATCAAAGCTGTGAGGAATATGAGGGGCGGGAGTTTCGCGGATACTTGTGTTATCTTTAATTAACATCCTTCCAGTCAGTTGGTGCAGATCTGTTTTCTTTCTGGCACATTGTATGTATTCGTGTAGCTTCAAAACATAGCACATTTCTCATTTTTAATATACACATGCATTCTTTCACATGTTATGAGTTTCGGTCCTGCACTTGTGCTCAAACGTACGAGGGTTCTCTCTCAGTATGTTTCCGTATAAAACACATATGACACAA
Source organism: Erpetoichthys calabaricus (assembly GCF_900747795.2). Classification (NCBI taxonomy): domain Eukaryota; kingdom Metazoa; phylum Chordata; class Cladistia; order Polypteriformes; family Polypteridae; genus Erpetoichthys; species Erpetoichthys calabaricus. The sequence continues at coordinate 69,819,924 of NC_041411.2, read as the reverse complement.
CGGTTATTTATTCAATACCTTGGGGTTTCCTTGTTAATTCAATACCACGTAAATAGGATAGAAAATTAGATAGACGGTGTCACACTAGGGTGGTCCACTAGCCGTTGCAAACAGTTGATGTCTGTAGCGTCATTTCTCCATAAGGTTTAATTCTGTCGATTATGGATGGCCTGCTTACCTTTGACATTTCGACCTGATTGTGAAACATTTAGAGGTTGCTACATTCTGAACATTTTATTTGTAACAAGGGGGGCTCCGCCCCCTGCTCGCTCGTTGGGTATCCTGAAATTCATTAGTTGAGCTCATTCGTCTTGGAGCCGTGCCCGCTTTGCTTGCGGCATTTCAGACGCGCGTTGTAGGCGCCTGCGTTCATTGATTTTATCCAGCCGGGCTCGTGTTTGTATATCCGTCAGTCGAGCTCGTTCGTTTTGAACACGTGCCTGCTTTGCTTCTGTAGTTGCAGATGCGCGTTGTAGGCGCCTGCGTTCATTGATGTTATCTAGGTGGGCTCGTGTTTGTATCGTTGATCTGTATTGTGTTTGAATTTGGTGTAAAGCGTTCAGCGGTCTGTACAATCCCAAGCAGCACATTATTCCTAACTTCACTCCGCAGTAGTGCCACTCACAATATGGCGGTGACGCCTGTGCCTTCACTCCGCAGTAGCGCCACTCACAATATGGCGGTGACGCCTGCGCCTTCCGTACTTTATGGACCCGTGGGCCTCCGTAGCCTCTTCCGTTTGAATCTGGGCTGCAGCGCTGAGTCCTCTTTTTTGTGTGGCTGTGTCGGTAGTCGTTAGCCATGGGCGCGTTGTTGCTTCATTTCTCATTCACGTCAGTTGAGCTCTTCGTTTCTGGGCCGTGACTCCTTCGTGTGCGGTGGATACGACGTCGCGTGCAGTTTATGAGACGCGCGCTGTACGTGCCTGTGCAATACGTCTCATGGTCCCATCGCCGTTTACCTGTGTCCATGCCATCCGGTTTACCATTCTCGGTTAGTAATATGGATGTTACCACATACGCACTCTTATGTGGGTTCTATCCACCTAACTGATTAATAATCATTACAAAAAATGAAACATTCTAGTACACACGTGGAAGTTCCCAGAACATTCTAGTAGTAAGTAGAATTCCAGAACTTTCTAGTAATAGGTAGAAATTTCAAGAACAATCCAGTTCTGTTTTAACACTTTTGGATAATAGAGTCTCAGCAGAAACACAAGAAATGATAGAGCAAAACCTGCAGCGGCCATTGTTACCCAGACATTCCTCGACGTCTCAAGCTGACAGGTTTAATTTTAACAACTGAAGATGGAGCTAGAACAATATCTTTCTTTGATGTCCTTACGGAAAAAAGCAAAGAAAGGTATCAGCCTTTCCTCAAGATGATCCAATCTTCAATGAATTTTATGAGCTGTCAAGACGCATAAGAGTATGTGAATGACGCAGCTGAAAGAGGAATAAGTCGCATCGAAAAGCTAAATGATATTCTTTCACCAGGTCATGAGTCTCACTCCTGCACTTGTGCTTCATACGCGCTTGGGTTCTCTCTCAGTACGTTTGGTATAACATGCATAAGACACAACGGTTGTTCATACAATATCTTTGGGGTTTCTTGGTTAACTCAATACCACGTAAGTAGGATAGAAAATTAGATAGACGGTGTCACACTAGGATGGTCCACAAACCTGTTGCAAACAGTTGATGCCTGTAGCGTCATTTCTCCATAAAGTTTAATTCTGTCGATTATGGATGGCCTGCTTACCTTTGAAATTTTGACCTGATTGTGAACATTTAGAAGTTGCTCCATTCTGAACATTTTATTTGTAATGTTACCACATACGCACTCTTGTGCGAGGTTCTTAACTCCCTAAGTGAATAATAAACCATTAAAAAAAATGAAACAAGGAACATTCTAGTCCTGAAGTGGAGTTCCCAGAACATTCTAGTAGTAAGTAGAAATTTCCAGATCTTTCTAGTATTAGGATGGAGTTTCAAGAACATTCCAGCTTCTGACACTTTTGGATGACAGACTCTCAAACAGAAAAATAGGAAAAGATGGAGCAAAGCCTTGTGCAGCAGCCATTGTTACCAGACATTCCTTGATGTCTTAAGCTGACAGGTTAATCTTAAACAGCTGAAGATGGAGAATCTGATAACCAGCAAAATGAACATCTTTCTTTGATGTCCTTATGGAAAAAAGGCGAAGAAAGATATCGGCCTTCCCCTCAAGATGATCCAATCTTCAACTAATTTTATGAACTGTCAGGACGCATGAGAGTAGTGAATGGCACAGCTGAAAGAGAAATAAGTCGCATTGAAAAGCTAAATGACATTTGTGATAACGGCGCTATATAGCGCCCCCACCCTGGCACAGATTGACACAGAGGCACGTGTAAAATCCAAACACAGACTTTATTTTCTTCAGCTGGATTGCACGTCTTTCTCGTGAACCCCACAGCCACAACACAGTCCCAAAAGCACTTAATATAAACAACACAACTCTCCACCTTGGCACCACTACTCCTCCCAGGCAACCTCGTCCTCTTCCTCCCAATTCTGGCTCATGAGAGGTGGATGCTGGCCCTTTTTATAGCCCACCTGGAAGTGCTCCAGGTGCTTGATCACCTTTTTGCTAATTGCACTTCCGGGCGGGCTGTAGAGGTGTTCCAAGGTTGGCTCCGGGATCCACGCAGCACCCCCTGGCGGCCACCCCAGATCTACACAGGGTTGTTGAGAACTCCATCTCCCATGGAACCCTGCAGGAAACTGAGGCACCATTGTCCAACCAGGGAGGCTGCCACCAAGCATCCCAGGGGAGGTACTGAGGAGCCCATGGCTGCTCCCCCGGAACATAAGTAGAAGGGGACCCGGCCACCCACCACACATTCTTTCATAGGTCATGCATCTCACTCTTGCACTTGTTAAGCTCATACGCGCTTGGGTTCTCTCTCAGTATGTTTTGGTATGACCACGCATATGGCACAACAGTTGTTCATACAATACCATGGGGGTTTTCTTGGTTAACTCAATACCACGTAAGTAGGATAGAAAATTAGATAGACGGTGGTCACACTAGGGTGGTCCACAAACAACTGCAAACAGTTGATGTTTGTAGCGTCATTTCTCCACAAGGCTTAATTCTGTCGATTATGTATAGGATGCTTACCATTGAAATTTTCGACCTGATTATGAAACATTTAGAGGTCGCTACATTCTGAACATTTTATTTGTAATGTTACCACATACGCACTCTTGTGTGGGGTTCTTATCCACCTAACTGATTAATAAACGTTAAAAAAAAATGAAACAGAGAACATTCTAATCCTGAAGTGGAGTTCCCAAAACATTCTAGTAGTAAGTGGAAGCTTCCACAACTCTCTAGTATTACGTAGGAGCTTCAAGAACAGTCTGCAGTTGGTGCAAAAGTCTCCAGCAGCCATTGTTACCAGACATTTCATGACATCTTAAGATGACAATTTAATCTTAACAGCTCAAGATGGGGGATCTGATAACAGCAAGAACAACATCTTTCTTTGACGTCCTTATGGAAAAGGGCAAAGAAAGGTCTCAGTCTTTTCTGAAGATGATCCAGTCTTTAACAATTTTATCAACTGTCAGGACGAATGAGAGTAGTGAAAGAGGAATAAGTCGGATCGAAATGATATCCTCTTCACAGGTTATGCGTCTCACCTTCTGCATTTGTGCTCATATGCACTTGGGTCTCTCTCAGTGTGTTTTGGTATAACATGCCTATGACACAACTGTTGGGGGTTTCTTGGTTAACTTAATGCTGCATATGTAGGATGGAAAATTAGATAGATGGTGTCACCCTAGGGTGGTCCACAAATCAATGCAAGGTGATGTTTGTACAGTCATTGCTCCAGAAGGCTTAATTCTGTCTATTTGGGATGGCCTGCTTACCTGTGACATTTCAGGCTGATTGTGAAACACTTAGAGGTCACTCCATCCTGAACATATTTTTTTTGTATTGTTACCTATGTATGTACTCTTGATCAGGGGTGGAGGAACTGCCAACAGAAAACAAACCAACATCGTTTCTTTGTAATTCTTATGGAAACAGGCAAGTAAGGTCTCATGTGTCTCTCAAGAAACCACCAGGACAGTGGGCAGCTTTGGAATGAGTCTTATGAAAAGTTCAAAGACATACCGACAAGGGATGAGGAACAGAAACAGTTTATTCTTCGACTGGTTTCAAATCTTTGCAAGAACTTTTCCAACTTCATCAAGGACAGTGCTAAGTTGTAGACCTACAAGTGTGGAATAGTTGTCTGATATTCACATGGCATAGTAACTGCCAATCTCTAAATGTGGCTTATTTTCATTAAAATGTTGTGTGTTTGTTATCATATTACTACCGAGAATGCTAACCGGATGGCATGGACCCAGGTACACGGCGATGGACGCAGGAGATGTACTGCGCAGGCGCCGACAGCGCGCATCTCATAGACCGCCAGCGAAGTGTGATCCACCCACCGCACGAAGGAGTCCCCGCTCAAAAATGAAAGAGCTCTTGACGTGAATGAGAAATGAAGCAACAACGTGCCCATCAGCTAACGACTACCGACACGGACACACAAAAAAGAGGATTCTGCGCTGCAGCCCCCAGATTCAAACGGAAAGAGGCCTACGGAGGCTCCACAGGTCCACAAGGATAGAACGGAAGGCGCGGGGAAAGTACGAAAGGCAAAAGGCGCCTACACAGCATAGTGAAACCCAACATAGTACGGACGGCGCAGGCGTCACCGCCATATTGTGAGTGGCACTACTGCAGAGTGAAGTTGGGAATAATGTGCTGCTTGGGATTGTACAAACCAGCTCGACTAACGGAGCTACAAACACGAGCCAGCATGGATAAAGAAAATAAACGTGGGCGCCTACTACGCACGTCTGACACCGCGAAAGCAAAACTGTCTCGGCTCCAGAACCAAACAGCTTGACTAACAGAGCTACAAAAACGTGCCAGCATGGACAAATACAATGAACATAGGTGCCTACAACGCGCATCTTAAACTGCGGAAGCAAAGCAGGCACGGGGGGTTGGCGAGCGAAGCGAGCAGGGGGCGAAGCCCCTAGTACATATGATAAAGAATAAAAATAGTCTCATGGAGCACCTGAATCTGTTAAGTTTTTTTGGGATAACCCTAGTGTCACATGGTGCGAGGCTGGTGAGTGCCTTACTCGGGAACCCGGTTTGATTGGCTACACTCTTGAAATCTTGAGTCTATAATAATGCAGTGTTAACATGCCGTCTGAGTCTTTCAAGCTCCTACTTTGTGACGTTTTCACTTTCCCGCTTCGATGCGGAATGTAAGGTCGCTATTGATTTGTTACTTGGCCTAACAAAAAGGAATTCAAGATAAAGTGTATTTTTTCATGAAAATAAAACACAAACTAAATGTATTAAATGTATGCGTATGACCTCATTCAAAATACATTTCTACTACTCTTACTGACTGGGTTATATTTTTTATTTTACCTAGGGGGCTCTGGCACCTGCTTGCTTTCGCTCGCCAACCCCTGGCAGGCCGCTATGGCACTAGCACACTTCGCAGCTCTGCTGCTCGCCGTATGGGGAAGCGCAAGTACAATTTAATAGATTGTTATTTTCATGAGAAATTGTTACATATGCATAATAGACCTAACTATTTTACATTACAGCGAGTAATAACCTTATAGTAAAAAATAGTAAAACATATAAATTGAAAGAAAATTATGCTTCATATTGCATTAGAGGTATTTATTGTGTTATACGTTTTTCTTCTGTACACTTTTACTGTAAAACTTCAGTAAAAACAATATTTGGGAATTAACTTTTTGTCATATTGCAGGTGAATTTTGATTCTGTGGTTATGGGAGTTACATTGTAACAACGCAACTTATAACTGCCCATGAGTGAATATCATTTCTTTCTCTCTAATACATAAACCGATTTTTTTCGAAAGTTTGTCCCTGTGATTTGTTAATTGTCATAGCAGAAGCTATTCTATGGGAAACTGTAAACATTTTAATACGAATGGTATATCAAGATCTCCTTTGGTGTCTAATGTTATCCGCATAGATGACCTTTCTTGTCGCCTGTTAAAATTTTACATTCAGAATTGTTTGATCGAATTTTTGAATACAACTAATCTTGTCCTATTGCATAGCCCATCACTCAGACATAAATTACGCAATAATATTGCGATAAATCCTCCTTTCAACAGTAGTCCGACCGGTGAAAGACCGAATAGTGTTAACGGTTGTACATATTTTCGTGATATTGTAAGTTGCTGTTTTCATCTTCCGCACAATCACCACCAACTGTTTCAGCATAGTCTATTGATACGCATTTAACCAATTTGCAGTGTAACCGATCGACAATTTTCGCGTTAATTCATTTGACTTCATCGTTTCTCTGTGCTAGGATTGCCTGTGTACTCATTTTCTTCTATTGATAATCCTTCGGGATGAAATTCTACAATAAAAATTTGGACGTAATAAGTCTTCTTTTATTGGGAACTTAAAGTGAGGAAAACGTTAAAAGTTTATAAGTGCTGAGAGTGCAGGAACTGGTGTCTGACAAAAGCATTTACACCAATGAGAAGTGAGAGGACAGTGGGCATGGGCCATTAACCTGAAATGGTTGAGAGGAGGGTGGGATTTGAGAAAAATCTCTTGGCAATAGTCTCATTTCCTAGGACTTGAAAAAGTCTCTTGGCAATAGTCTCGTCTCAAGATTTTCTTTTATAATAGAGAGATGTAATTGACTGAAGTAAAAGATCAGCATTACAGAACAATTCAGAGAATTTTCTTGAAATTGTCCGACTTGTAGCTTTGAGTTTGTAGGATGTTCATTTAGAAGTTCTGACTTGGAAACTCCTGTTTCCTGTCTGTCTGACTGCACGAGAACACAGCATAACATCCATACCTGTCCTCAGTCATGCAAAAGACCCACCTGACAATAAGTGACATCACTTCCTCTCCATTCAAGCCTCGCCTCTTCCATTCCCCAAGCTACTTTATAACTATGCCCCAGCCCTGAAGTCTGTTTTCATTTGACCAGCAGGTGTTCATGGGAGAACTTCTGTAAAGCTCAAAGACATGAACCAGTCCTTCTATTTTTTTTTTAACTTTTTCATTTTTTTTTTGATAGAAAAATTAGATAGATGGTGTTCTTTTTTAATTAAATGGGATTTATCCAAGCTGGAACTCGCTCTCTCCTCATGACTTTTGCCTTCTTATTTTACAATGAATATTCTATAAAAAAATTGTGAACTGCATTAGGATTTGAAGGTTTGTTACAAAAGATATGGAGTTTCTTTCTTTCCTTCTGCACTCTCCATTTGTTAGCACTTGTTCTTTTGCTTTTGTTCATTCAACTTTATGGGTAATCCCCTCATCCACTTTTTTCAACAAGGGATGGTTTTGTTTTTATGCACTAAAGGAGCAGGATTCTTCCTCAAGCCTCCTACAGACTAAAAAGGAGGCCAATTCATCTAGGAATGAAAGCCATCTTTTGATGTTCTTCGAAATGCTCTTGATAGTCCCTGCTAAACAAGCCCATGGGGAATATAGTTTGTTAAATAGGACAGTGTGGATCTGTTTTGCACCTTAAATGCTAATCACTCAAAATAATATTAATAATTGATAAACCATTTCTATGGTGCCGTATTGTACACAAAGCTGGGTTTGTTTCTTTCCTCTTTGCAAGCTTTCATTTTGCCTCCTTCTTGTTTGCATTCCAAGTTACAGTGGAGCCTGTCACCCCAGCCAGCTTTTCGTATATATATATATATATATATATATTATATATATATATATATATATATATATATATATATCTCTGCGGTGGGCTTGCGCCCTGCCTGGGGTTTGTTTCCTTCCTTGTGCCCTGTGCTGGGCTGGGATTGGCTCCAGCAGACACCTGTGGCCCTGTGGTTAGGGATATAGCGGGTTGGATAATGGATGGATGGATGGATGGAGATATATATATATATATATATATATATATATATATAGAGAGAGAGAGAGAGAGAGAGAGAGAGAGAGAGAGAGTTAGTCAAAATTATATTAACACTGGCCAGGTTAGTGTCACCAGTTAACTCAGCAGGTCTCTGATATGTGGGGCACTAAGAATCATAGGAGTGATATAGTCACGCTAATCCGAGACAGAGGCTGCAGGCCGAGGGGAGGGGGAAGTGTGACGTCAAGAGTAGGGAGCCAGGTGGAGCCCTCCTCACTGTCCTGTTTCACTACTACACGGGCAGAGCCACAGGGGATGGCTATTATTATATAAATGTAACTTATTTGGGAGAAAAGAACCAAGCGTTGCGCCAGAATTAACAGTTTCCACTTCCTCTAAAGTAGAAGAGAATCCACCTCAGGACCACCGTGATCGCCATAAAGCCCGCCTGTTTCGGTCTGTGAGAGATATAACCAACACCGTAACTGGGAGTCGGCGTTCATAGATGGGCCTCCTTTAGTGGCGGACGAAGCTCCCGTCTAAACTACAGTAGCACATCACAGCAAGTGCATCGCGACAACTAACTTTTCTTCTTTCTTATTTTCTTTGGGACATTTAACAGGGTGTCCCAACAGGGCACCAACCCCTGTTTGTTGTCCCCTTGTTATTTTGACAGTTTTCAGGTGCACGTATTATGTAATAAACTTGTTGGGAGTTCTCAGAGCCTGCACTCACTGAAGACCTCTATACAAATATAAACTGCATTGAACAAACTGAATAAGAGTCTTTTGGTGTTTAGCCCAATTATCTGCTAGCAATCGAAGACACTGACTGGTTTTATTTTGTGTAAAATATAATCGTTTGAATGGTCTGTTTTTTTTTTTCTTTTCCTATCAAGAAATTCCTTGTAAAGCAAGCTGCATTTTCACTGGAATTACAGGCGTGCAATGTGAAGATACACGCACTTGTGCACCTGAATAGCGTATGTGAAAGTAGTAAAATAACAGCACCGTCCCCGTCTGTGCAAACTGACCCCAACAAGGCTATCTGAATGGATGGGTGGGTTTCATAACTGAAAAACTGCGAGAGCAATCAGTTTCTAAACTAATGATAAGGAAAAGAATGGCAATGGAAGGAATTTGCCGTGTGCTCCAAACCCATTCACTTGTAGGATACACGAAGCAGAATCTCCTACTGTATTTCCTCAAAAGTGAGTAGCTCCACAAATAAACAAGGTATTAACACGTTATGTAACAGAGTGTGGTTTCACAAGAGGATTAATTTAATTTAATAAGCATTGTCTAATTAGTGGCTTATGGCTTTGTTCGGTAACACTACCAGGCAGTACTGCTGTCTGAGGTAAATCCTATTATAACTGACACTTGTTAGAGTGCGCGACGTAAATCCTCTTGAGATTAGCTGAACTCGCCCTTACTTTCAACTGTATTCACTCTGCATGCAAAACCAGGAATTAAGTGGGACCATCTTTATGTTCAATTTTAATAACGTGTATTTTTAAACAGTTGCACGATTGTACTGCACCTCTGATTTAATTCAAATATGTGTTATTTATTTTTTTCCTGAAAGTATTAACTTCATAAAAGGCAATAAAAGATAGACGTAAATTGCCGCTGTAAATGAAAATGGACCTTTCACAAAATGTGTAACTGAAAGTCTGTGATGGACTGGTGCCCTGTCCAGGTGTTGTTCCTGCCCTTGTACCCAATGGCTGCTGGGATTGGCTTTAGCTGCCCCACCATCCTGCCCCGGATAAGCAGGTTAAGAAAACGGCTGGATGGTTTAAAGTCAATGTCACCTCATGTGACTTGTACACTCTTAAAAAATGGAGGTGCCGGAGCCGTTCTTCAGAGTAATGCCACAGGAGAGCCATTTTTGGGTTCCCAGAAGAACCATCCACATGAAGGTTCCAGAAATAACTCGTATTTATTTACATCCATAATGGGCTCCATACAGTAAATAACCATGAACAGATGGTAACAGATTTGTGAAATAGCAATGGGTCATGATTTTAAAAGGACTCTTGCTTACAATAACACAGGCTAAATCTAGGTTTTCATAATCTGTTAGTGTCTTGATAAGCAGCCTAGCATACATTAAAGATTTCAGTTTTTTCCACATATTTGGAAGTTAAGAATTTTAAGAACTGTAGATGCCACATGGGCTGGACTGGCATTGCAGCCAGAAGAGGGGATGGTTCTTTACAAGGATGGGAGGCTCCTAGAAGGCAGACAGGCATCCTGACCAGGGAAGGGAGAGGAACCATACCCAGAAGAGATGGCTTACAACAGATGGTTGGACAGCCCACTGGAAGTGGAAGGGGTCGCTGGGGACTTTCTATTCTGCCCAGACACTAGATGGCAGCAGCCCTCCATGAGGGCAACCCATTCAAGGAATGCTGGGAGATGTAGTCTGCTGGTAATACAGTCCTGCTGGTGACCATAGGTGCCACAAGGGGGCGCTTTAGGGAGATGCACTTCCCAATTTACGGGACTTCCATGTGACCCGGAAGGACTTCCATTGGGCAATCGCCCTGACACCGGAAGTACTCCCTTATCCAGGCGAGTCGGAGCCGGGAGGATGTAGAGCAGTGGTTCTGTACCTTTTTTTGGCCATGCCCCACCTAGGCCTCTCTAAAATCATGATGTTCCCCCACTCTAACATATACCTTATTCTTATTATTCCCTATTCAAAAAGTGAACTCCTACTCAAGTGGAGGAAGCCCATAATGTCATTAATTTGGTCTAAACAAGTTTCCAAAGAACATGGAAACAAAAAAGGGAAAGGATAGTTGAAGTACTGACAAAGAAATTGGTACGAAATTGTTAACAAAAATAATATAGTATGCAGTAATATGAAAATACAGCAAATACAGTTTTGAAAACATAATAAGAGACGTGATATTCATAAATATAAAATAACTTTAATGACTGCTTTTTCTGTAATATTTTGATCATTTTATATTTTTGTTATATTGCAAAATTTTATAATCATTGTTACAATTCATATTATTTTAATGGTAAAAACGTTTTCTAATTAGAAAAACCCAAGCTCTGCGGTGGGCTGGCGCCCTGCCCGGGGTTTGTTTCCTGCCTTGCGCCCTGTGTTGGCTGGGATAGGCTCCAGCAGACCCCCATGACCCTGTAGTTAGAATATAGCGGGTTGGATAATGGATGGATGGATGGATGGATGGATGGATGGATGGATGGATGGAAAATCCAAGCCGGTTGTAAAATCATGAATTAAAGGGTTCTTCACCATTCCTTCTATGTTTATATAAATATGTAAATGTCTCTGTAAAAAGAAAAAATTTAAATGATTTGTTTTTTTCTATCATTTTTAACAGTGAATTTCTGTTTTTTCATTTTATAAATTGTTTAACATACCTAAATTCTCAAATTGCCCCTCTAAAAAATCAAATTGCCTCCCAGTGGGGTGTGCGCCCCACATTGGCAATTACCGACATAAAGGAGCACTCAACTGGAGGAGGGCAGTGCGGTGGTAAGAAGAAGAGAGGTGAATTGTGGGGAGAGAAACTTGTATATTTGTGTGCTTGTGTTACTTTGAGGACATGTGTTTAATAAAATCTTCCATTATTTGAACCCGGGACTCTTGGGTGTGATTGTATTTAGGGGTTTGGGGTTCGCTGACGCCCCAGTTTCCATCACAGAACCCTTCTCACAATTAAATGGTGCTTTGTCAAGCAATCAGGACTACACAACCCAGTAAGGCAGTGGTTCTCAAACTGTGGGGCGGGCCCCCCTAGGGGGGCGTGAAGTAACAAAAAGGGGGTGCGACAATTTTAAAAAAAGAAAACAAGAATCGAAAATATGAAAAATACATCTATTGAAACCAAAACAAAATAACTTAAACTACATTCTGATACTAGAGAAATAAATATAGAGTTAGATAAATGTCGATAAAAGTTAAGTAGGTATAATAAAATATGCATCTATAATATATCATTAATTAAAAAAGAACAAATTGGTATTAGTGGGCTCCTTTCAAAAAAATGTTAGGGGAGCATGATTAAAACTGTTATGAAAACTTGGGTCGCAGACTTAAAGGTTGAGAAACGCTGTAGTAAGGAACCATAAAGTGCCATTAAAGAAGCAGTGTAGTTGTAGGGTATGTCAGACTTGCCGACTACAATTGCTGATCTCATCACTCGTCATGTCATTTAACAAAACAGAAAATCGCTGGACTTGTCATGTAGTTTGTCATGCCATTGCGTTGTACTTATGAGGTGGCCATCAAGCACTGTGAAGAGGATTACTTGTGTTCTGTTGTGTGTGTTTGTGTTTACCTCATTTTTTGACACCCATTGCACGCCCAGCCTACCTGTCTCTCTCTTTATTGTCTTTCTCAAGATTTCTTTCATTTTTTCTTGTCTTTTTAGGGAGACAATGTTTTATGCTGTCAAAAACAGGACCAGTTAAAGAGTGATTTTAGTTATTGTCGTAATATGTGAACTTTCAGTGTGGCTGTGCTCATCCATTTTTACTGTATGAAGAGTTAATAGGTACAGTGAATATAACTGCAATCTTGACCCTTTTTTCCATTGCGGTACATGAAACACGAGACATCAAACAATTGAGCTTCTCTTCAGTTTGTGACGTCCAAAACACCAGCGTTTCTTACTTCTCTTGGTGGCATTAAGTGTGCCGAACTTACAAATGAGCATTCATTTCTTGTCAACTCTCATGCACACAGAGCTCACCCTTACGACTAAAGACCAAATCAACCCTGTTTGACTGTGTCAGGGAGAGTCGCGGACTAGCTGGACGGAGTCTCTGGGAATGTCAGACGAGTAGCCTGCACCGATGACTGCCTCTGACTAAGCTTATTTGAATGAATGCTATCACTGAAAATTGCTGAAAGTGTCGTCTAGTGCAGTGGCCTCAAACTCCAGTCCTGGAGGGCCGCAATGGCTGCAGGTTTATATTCTAACCCTTTTCTCAATTAGTGACCTGTTTTTGCTTCTAATTAACTGCTTTTGAATTAGTTTTATTTGACTCAGACCCCTTAATTGTTTCTTATTCCTTAATTATTACTCAAACAATAATGAGATATAAAATGAGCCAAAACTCAACTAGCAAACTGTGTCCATCATACAATATCTGAAAATAAAGAAAGATGAAGGTCTCAGGAATGCTGATCTGCTCAGGTCCCCAAAACGAAGTGTATGCCATTGCATACATAAAGACGGGTCCTTTCATTGGATTGTCTGGCCCAGCGCTGTTTCAGCCGTGGAATGGCCAAATGGGGGAGGCAGCTTGATGGATGAGGTCTCCAGGACTCTAAACATATCCAAATCTTATAATGTGATATCATCAACTGTTAAATTCTGCTCCGTACTTCTAAAATTTTTATTTTTATACTGTATTGAGGATTTGTTCTGTTCTGTGTATTGCATTGTATTGTATTAACCCCCTTCTTCTGACACCCACTGCATGCCCAACCTACCTGGAAAGGGGTCTCTCTTTGAACGGCCTTTCCCAAGGTTTCTTCCATTTTTCCCTACAAGGTTTTTTTGGGAGTTTTTCCTTGTCTTCTTAGAGAGTCAAGGCTGGGGGGCTGTCAAGAGGCAGGGCCTGTTAAAGCCCATTGCGGCACTTCTTGTGTGATTTTGGGCTATACAAAAATAAATTGTATTGTGTTGTACAGTAATCCCTCCTCCATCGTGGGGGTTGCGTTCCAGAGCCACCCGCGAAATAAGAAAATCCGCGAAGTAGAAACCATATGTTTATATGGTTATTTTTATATTGTTATGCTTGGGTCACAGATTTGCGCAGAAACACAGGAGGTTGTAGAGAGACAGGAACGTTATTCAAACACTGCAAACAAACATTTGTCTCTTTTTCAAAAGTTTAAACTGTGCTCCATGACAAGACAGAGATGACAGTTCCATCTCACAATTAAAAGAATGCAAACATATCTTCCTCTTCAAAGGAGTGCGCATCAGGAGCAGTGACTGTCAGAGAGAGAGAGAAAAGCAAACAAATTAATAGGGCTGTTTGGCTTTTAAGTATGCGAAGCACCGCGGCACAAAGCTGTTGAAGGCGGTAGCTCACACCCCCTCTGTCAGGAGCAGAGAAAAAGAGAGAGAGAGAGAGAGAGAGACAGAGTTTGTTTTTCAATCAAAAATCAATACGTGCCCTTCAAGCTTTTAAGTATGCGAAGCACCGTGCAGCATGTCGTTTCAGGAAGCAGCTGCACAAAAGATAGCAACGTGAAGATAATCTTTCAGCATTTTTAGACGAGCGTCCATATCGTCTAGGTGTGCGAACAGCCCCCCTGCTCAATCCCCCTACGTCAGGATCAGAGAAAGTCAGCGCAAGAGAAAGAGAAAAGTAAGCTGGGTAGCTTCTCAGCCATCTGCCAATAGCGTCCCTTGTATGAAATCAACTGGGCAAACCAACTGAGGAAGCATGTACCAGAAATTAAAAGACCCATTGTCCGCAGAAATCCGCGAACCAGCAAAAAATCCGCGATATATATTTAAATATGCTTACATATAAAATCCGCGATGGAGTGAAGCCGCGAAAGGCGAAGCGCGATATAGCGAGGGATTACTGTATTGTATAATGAGAGGAGCAACAAGCCATGGAATTAAAGAATGGGTTTAATTAACGAAGAACCTAATTAAGCAACTGGTTGGAGTGAAACTGGTTGGAGGCCCTGACTGAGTTGGTCTTCTGTTGGCTCCCTCACTTCACATTTCATTTCTGTTGGGGTGCCACTTAAGGAAAGAAATGAAGCAATTCAGAGGAACGATGAAGAAATTCAGGGGAGAAAATCTTAAAAACAAGTCAATTAAAATGAATTCAAAAGAAGTTAATTAGCAGCAAAAACAGAGCACCAATTAAGAAAAGGGTCAGAATGAAAACCTGCAGCCATTGCGGCCCTCCAGGACCGGAGTTGTGGACCCCTGACTGATTAAAATAACTTCACTTTGAAAAGTCAGAGGTGGCATAAGTGAGACATATTTCACTCGAAATTGCAAATTTAATAATGAAAGCTGCGAATCCTTCATAGTAACAAGTAATTTAGTAGCATATCAAAGGGTCGTATTATGCCACACCTCACAGAGATGAATAACCTAGAAGCCCAATGAGACCCAGAGAGACCTTTGTTACCATCTTGTTACCTAAGAGTAAATGAGTAATAGATACATTTGTGCAGTACCTAAACTAAACTGTTACCATTATATTTAAAACAATTATATGTGTAATTTGTCATTTTTTTGTCTAAATAATTAATTTCAGAAACAGATTTTTTTTTGCTAAACTGAACAAAATGGGCATGATAGAGCAATTCTGTTGCCAGATTTGGATTCTGCACCCTCAACTCTTTAAGAAGCATCTAATATTTTTGACAGGAGAGGATTTATTTTTGCAGACTATGGAAACAGTCCCGTGGAGTGAGGCAGATGATGGTCAAATTTTTTACACACAATGTTAAGACTGTAGTTGAACAGATTCAACACCTGCAGTAGTTTATGTTCTGCTGTATGGGACACATACGGTCAGTGGTTATACAGAAGCTTTGTGCACTTCTAATGGTACTGGTTTACTCCAACTGGTTTCCAAATTAAGATTCCCCTACTTAACTGAACTCCCTCTTTAAAGAAAGAGATTTTTTCACTTGAAATTTTAAGTATCACAGGCTTCTTGTGCTTTAAGTAGTGTACCAGGGTTATTGTTTGAATAGAATAGGAGAGTCACTCCTGAAATTGTTCATTCAGTTTCTCCTTTATTATTTTGTTTAAAATGTCTTTTTTAAAGCACTCACTCGATGATGTGTGCACACAAAAATAGGGGCTAATTACACAGAACTGGAAACTCCTCTGTAGGGGACACTGCTGCCTCTACCTGTGTCTGCTCATTGTTCATTCGCTGCCATTTTCATACAAATTAGAATGCAGAAGATAACACAATTACATTGATTAAGATGAAACAATAAAATGAAAGATGACACCAGACGTGCTTCTTAAAAAATGATTTTAATAACACATTACCTAGAGAACTTAAACACGCACAACAATGCATTCCTAACCTCTCAGCCTGAGAGCAAATACAAGACTTGCAATTAATAAATTGGGTGGAATAAGGACTACTTGAGGACAGGAGTGCAAACCCTTTAGGGAAATAAACAGAAGGTCATTAGCAAAAATATATCAACATATCTCATTATACTGTACAATAGTACCAAATCCAGGGCTGACTGCTGGTTTGAGTATCATTGGCTTGCATCCCATGAAGGATCTTTGGCTTTATAGAGTTTGCAAATTCTCTGTGTGTTGGAGTGTTTTCTTTATCTTCACCATATACTCAGGTTTTCCTCTGATATCCCAAAGACATTTAGTTTAGGTTAATCACTAATGATGAGCAAAATGATTTGCATGAAGTTGAATTCACAGTGAAACTTAAAAGCTTCGCCTTGTAAAACATTTTGCCAAACAAATTGTGTGTTGCCACAAGCAAATCATTAGCACGTGTATTTTTGCCACCACATGCAACATCATGGAACATTTTATTATGGTGCAGAGTGTGGGGCACAGCTAGAGAGCCAATACCTGCAGGCACTTCACTGCTTCTAAAATCCATTGGCCTGGTATGTGGCTGACAACGATCAGCTTACGGAGTTGAGGAAACTGAGTGCAGATGATGTCACCTATGGTGTTACCCTCTGCCCCTAAGTCTATCGTGCGAGTCGGAACTGGCGGTGTGAATATGCAGGCAGGGAATGTGATGATATTATATCGAGCCGCAAGGAAGGAGCTCTGGAACTCTGGGGCAGCCCTGGGGGGAGAAGCTGAGGAAACTGATAGTGGTTTCAGATGTCCAATACTCCTTAGGGAGCAATAATTCTTTATTGTAACCCCTAAAAAACAAAAAAAAAAAAAACAAACCCACAATATCTCATTGTAGTGTGTTTCATGTCTCAAAACACCAAAGCAAATTTTAGGGATAATTTTGCAAAATTGTAACTGAAACAAAACTCTGCTGTGTTCATCACTACTAATTACCAGCTCTAAATTAGCGTTATGTGAGATTGGGCATCAGTATTCCCAGTAATTGTCTGGCACCCAGTCCTGGGTTGGCTTTTTTGCCTGTACCTGGTACTGCCATGATAAGCTCTGGCACCCCACAACCTTTAAAGAGAATAGACAGATTTCAGAATGATGTGTTATGTTCTCTGATATTAACAAGAGTCTGAAATCTCAAGACAAGATGGCAGGCATGCTACTGTGTCCAGTATGGCAGGGTAGGCTCTACTTTGAGCCTAAACTGGATTAAGGGGAGTATCTATCTATCTATCTATCTATCTATCTATCTATCTATCTATCTATCTATCTATCTATCTATCTATCTATCTATCTATCTATCTATCTATCTATCTATCTATCTATCTATCTATCTATCTATCATATAGTGTCTTTAACATATCTATCTGTCTGTCTGTTCTTTGTTATATCATCTATAATAATAAAAGGCAAAGCCCTCACTGACTGACTCACTCACTGACTGACTGACTGACTGACTGACTCATCACTAATTCTCCAACTTCCCGTGTAGGTGGAAGGCTGAAATTTGGCAGGCTCATTCCTTACAGCTTACTTACAAAAGTTAGGCAGGTTTCATTTCGAAATTCAAAGCGTAATGGTCATAACTGGAACATATTTTTTGTCCATACACTGTAATGGAGGAGGCGGAGTCACGTATCGCGTCATCACGCCTCCTACGTAATCACGTGAACTAAAAACAAGGAAGACATTTACAGCACGAGTCACACGCGGGAACGAAGGTAAATGACGTTAATTTTTGACTGTCTTTTAATACTGTGTGAGCATACATATTAACACATGTGCAATTAAACGTGTGCATTTACGGGGTGATTTCTGAGGCTTAAAAGCTCACCTTTTATCAAACGCGGGAAGAAAGGTAACTGACGTTGTTCACTGTCTTTTAATACTGTGTAACCATACATATTAACACATGTCCAATTAAACGTGTGCATTTACGGGGTGATTTCTCAGGCTTAAAAGCTCACCTTTTACTAAAAAGGTAAATGCAAAACTATTTTCAATCAGTTTATTGAAACGCTCCCGTTAAGGATTGCAATAACATATTCGCGAGATAAAAGAACGAAGTAGGGGGAAATGGAGGAACAGCCGCAAACAGCGAAGAGCAAAAAATTTATTAAACAATTGAGAACGGAGCGAGTTAAGCATACAAGCATGTTCATAAGGGAAACAAAGCACGGTGTAAAACGTAAGTTTAAATTAAGTTTATAGAAACGCTCCCGCTGCGGATTGCAATAACATATTCGCGAGATAAAAGTTTAATGACAAGACACGAGGTATAAACGAAGCACACGCCGTGGCGCAACGTTAGGGGCAACAGTTTCAACCATTCTATGATCTGCTTCTCGCAACTGAAAGACGGCACATGGCGGATGTTAGCCGACTTGCTGACCGCAACGTTAGGGGCTTCGACTATGGCGCTAACGCAACATCTCAGTGCCAACACTTTGCACACTGTACTTAAAAGACACGCCCTCCTCACTGGACAGTTAAAAACACCAATCAAACTAACGATGACATCAAGTATTACCCAATCAAAAGTAGGAAAGGAGGCATCTTCATAAAATGCGTGTGGGATGATTTGCATGAGACGCTGCTTTAAAAAAAAAAATGATACAAAAAATACGGGATAAATCCCGTCCAGTATTGATTCAAAACGGGACGCGCAATTTCATTCTCAAACGCGGCACGATTCCGTATTTTAAAGGACGGGTGGCAACCCTACAGTGCCAGGTAACCACCCATACAATCAGATTGTGATTCAGACTAGGAATGCAATGAATGTAATTACCCCGATCTACATACAAGGCGAAAGTCTTGCAACATTCAAAGATCATGGTTTGGGATAATTACTACTTATTAAGTACAACATTGAACATAAAAGAGCTTATGAAGCCTTGAACCGAAGAAAGCAAGATCTCAGAGATCGTAAAAAAAAAAAAGGAGGTAATGTCATTTTACTCGCTGTAGATTTTACTCAAACATTACCAGTTATTCCACGAGGGAGACCAGCAGATGAACTCAATGCGTGTTTAAAATCCATGCTTCTCCCACGGTCGGTTATATGTCGCGTGTTCTCGGGTAGGTACACCAAAAAATGTATACATTTAAGCATGTAATGGGCAAAGAAAAAATGAGGTATACCCGAAGGCACTGCAGTAGTACTCAATGTAACTTTACTTCTTAAATGTTAATGTTTTACTGTTTAATAATTTATACGCTTCTTATATATTGTTCAAATTCTTTTATCAAAATACCAGTGACAGCGCAATGCACGATAACATGGAGTGAATACACCATACGCATCCGCCCACGGCCGCCCTGGTGTGCGCAGATAGGAGTTGATTCTAAAATAAAATAAACATAAAAAGAGTAATACATTCATCACCCATAAAGCGGATAGCAGACGTGACGTATTATATGTGTACCACATTTCAAGTCAATACGTGAAACGGTTTGCAAGCTACATGTGATTTAAAATCATGGACAGACCAACGAAAAGCCACGGTAGCAAATTATACAAGAAGATTTTACTGTTTAATAATTTATATTTATATGAAATGTGCTTCTTATATATTACTTCATATTCTCATATGATAATGATGTTAATGTTGTTTATATTGATTTCTATGTTATTGTAAGTGCATCTATGTGTGTATATGTATGTATGTATGTGTATATATATATATATATATATATATATATATATATATATATATATATATATATATATATATATATATATATATATATATATATAAAATATATATATAAAAAATATATGTGTATATGTATATATAATATATCTGTATATGTGTATATGTATATATATATGACAGCAACACTCATAACAATGACAACACAATTACATTGACAATCATGTTACGTTATTTTTAAAATGTTTCCTTTACTTTTTCATAACCTCTTTAACACACTACTTCTCCGCTGCGAAGCGCGGGTATTTTGCTAGTATCTACTAAAAGCCCTTTATTGTAAAGAAAGGTATCGAAGGAATGGCATCCCAGACAGGGTTGATGGTGTTTCCTTAAATACCTGAGAAGCCACCTTAACCGACTGGCAGTTGGTGGATGGGCACCCCATTTGCAAGGATTGGTGTTCCTTTTCCTGGTTTGGAAGACCATAATGGACAGATGAAGCAAGACTCTCACCCAGGGACATACTGTATGTTCCTGCAGTACACTGGGTGGCAACATCCCGCTGGCAGTGTTACCTTTCTGGACACCTACTGGGCTGCATGGGAGATGTAGTCTTGACAGGCAGCTCTACTGGGGTCCTTTCCTGCTGCTAGTGGGGGCTATAGGAAGGAGGCTCACCTGTTATTGTAAAGCTAAGTTTGATGCAGAAGTGCCCCTGACATCCCAAAATGCTCCACCTTACCCAAGTAAGTTGGAGTCAGGAGTGAAGTAGGGCATCACTCACCTAGAATGGAGATGGAGAGACTCTTTTAAAATCAGACCTGGGAGTCCTTCCAGTTGTAACTTGTAGGTATTTGGAGAAACATATAATTAAGGTTTATTGAATTTAGCACATTTATTTGGTTAAGGATGCTGACACATTGCATTGGTTGAAGTGAGCTCAAAACGTTTTTCTGCTGATTTTCATTTCTACTAACTAAGCACAGCTTCTTATTTTCATTGTCCAACAACAACTGGCTAGCACTAACGGGCTCCACTTGTCCTTATAACACTTTCCATCATTGCAGTATCCTGGTGAAACCTTTCTCCATGTTGCCCCAAGTTTAGCAAGGAAGAAGTCCAAGTGTGAATGCAAAACAAATGAATCTTTAGTGGCATGTTGCACTTCACAGATTTGTATGCTTTGAGTTCATCAAGAACTCGGGGACACAGCTGGAAACTCGTTAAGGGTAAATTTCTCTTAACACAGAGAACCACAGACACATGGGATAACCTATCAAGTATTGTGGTGGACAGTAGAACTTCAGAGATTTTCAAAACTCAGCTTCTTATTTTAGAAGAATTAAGTGGATAGGATTGACGAGATTTGTTGGGCTGAATGGTCTGTTCTCGTCCAGATTGTTCCAGTTTTCTTATCAAGCATGTTGTCAACCAGCTAGATGTAGTTTTCAAGAACATCCTTGAAAGCCTTCCATTTCCTAAGGCCCAATTAGCAGATCTTCACACCGCTCGTCATTGATGACATATCTGATTTGTGGTTGAACAAAAATGCCTTCATTAATCTTCACATCAGTTATTAGTGGAAACATCAGTCTCAAATATTGAAGTTCTTCACCTCCTTTGTTGATCGTTTTCATCGGTCCAAATTTTATATGAAAAGGAGGCAAAAATATCTTTATTGGGTCGACAAGTGGTTTATGAGCCACACTTATCTGCCTTTATGGAGCGGCCAGTTCTTTTGAATGTCATGAGAGTCTTCAGTGTGGCTGTCCCATTCACAATACTTGCTACATCCCAGCTGCAAGCCTATTGGCTTTGCCACTACTTTGACATGACCATAGATGTTTGAGTTGTAGTTGTTGTACTATATATTGTGAAGAAATAAATGCGAGAGAGACAGATTAAGGGTTGGGGAGCCTTCCCCATTGTCGCAGACGACCGGGGCCCTTGCCCCACCAGGATGCCTGGAGAAGGGAAGAACCGGGAGAGGGGCAATATCTTCCCCGGGGTGTAAGAGGGCAGCCCCCCGGATTACTTCAGGGCCACAGATTTGGAGCTTGGAAGCTCAACCCTGTTGAGGTCCATGGCCACAGCTGGACTATCCCAGAGCCCTGGACGGCACCACTTCCGCCACACCAGGAAGTGCTGCCAGAAGAGGAACCAAATCCACCTGGAATGCTTCTTGGTGCCCATGCAGCACTTCTGCCACACCAGGAAGTGCTGCTAGAAGATCATCAGGGAGCACCTGAAGCACATCTGGGTGTGTCATAAAAGGGGCCGCCTCACTCCATTCAGGGAGCCGGAGTCGGGTGGAAGAGGACGGAGCTTGCGTATGGAGGAATGAGGGCGGCAGAAACAGAAGAAGAGAGGGAGAAAGGAGATAAGGACTGTGTTTACTGGTGAGTTGTGCATTGTTTGGTGCTGTGTGCAGGAACAGAAATTAAATGTGTGTGTTCTTGGAATTCTGGAATTCTCTGGAATTCTACTGTCTGTCTATGTCCAGGCATCTTTCACACCATATACTGAAATAGCAGTAAATGCGTCAGTAAGTTCATGTAAAACAGTTGATAATAAAGCATGGACAAATGAAGCAATTTATGTAGTCTGGACTGGAAACTGGCAGAAGGAAAGGTTTGGCGTGAGCAGAAGGTGACGGAGGTGATGTCATCAGAGGGCGACTGGAAGTGAAGTCACCAGGGACGTATGGATGTAAACACGGAAGTTCTTCGTGTATCGGGACGGTGTTTTCGTAAGTAGAGTTCAAGGTGTGTGATGTTTTTGTTCTTCCTTTTTTCTAGTGAGAAAAAGAGAAAAGCATTAATATGCTGCCTTAAACCCCGCTCCGGTGTTTTTCCGCACTCCGCCAGGCCCTTTGGCTGCCCCCTAATCATGCATGTGTGACAATATGTCGAAATTATAATATTAGAGGAAATCACAAAAAACAGGTGATTGCAATTAAACAGTACATTTTATGAAAATTAAAGCTGATTTTTGTAATCGACAGGCCAAAATTGTGTTTAGACTTTGCTGTCCAGTGCAATTCCATTATTCATGCCAAACTCCCTGGTTGATAGAAAGGAGTTAAATGCACATCCTTTATTTCATCTTCTGCTCATTTCCTATCCAATATTATTACAGTCACCTAGTGAAGCCTTCTCGTGCTTTTTCTTCACTTGTCTGAGATTTAAGCCCAAGGTTAATACAACTTTGGACTTCCACTCGACACTATTCAAGCAGAAAGCAGTTACGCAACGCTCCTTGCTCTCCGCTCCCCACTGCCCTCCTGAAAATAGGTTTTCAAATCAAAGGAGACTGGTGGTGTCCAGGTAGGGGAATACCTGTCACAGAGAGTTGTTCAGGCAGCTGTTTCTGATTAGTCACAAATAACTGATTAATTGCTTAATTGATTTCTCAGTGGACTCTGCAGTGGTGTAATTGGACAGCCTGGTAATTGATTGTAATTGATTATTCAGCACAGCTGTTTCCTGAATGGGGGTACACCTAGAAGTGAAGCCTATTCTGCTTTTTATTTTTATTATTATAATAATTATTATTATTATTATAATTATAAAGCTGCTCAGCTCCATTGTGGTCTAAACATGGAATCGCAGAAGGATGACAAAGTGTGTGCCGAGCAGCCGGCATTCTAGTCACGTGGTCTCAAATTAGTTCACTGCGTCTCAAAGGGCTCCTTTGCCTCAGGCATAGTTCTGTTTCACTTATTTCCCTTCCATGCTCCACAAGTGGCAGATAGGAACCATTTCTGATTCCTGCTTTTACACACCAGCACTGGTTTTGAGACTTGCACATGCCAGAAGAGAAGTTGTTTTGGTCTTTTTGTGGAGTAAAAAAAAAACAATAAAAAAAAATTACATTTTGACAAGCTAAACTCATATGATGGTGGTACAAGGAGTAGTGAAGACACCTAACAAATCCAATGTCCTGCGTTCACAGTCTGTGCCTCATATGGAGTTTGTCCGCTCTCCACTTCTCTCTGTGGGTTTTCTTCTGGATACTCCGCTATCCTTTCCAGATGTGTGTGTTATGGAGCGTCCATATCTGATGAAGTGAGGAGCCAACTAAGGGGAAGAATCTGGTGGAGGTAATTGAATTAGTTAGTTAATTGAGTATGTGAATGTCTCCTTGGGATTAATAAAGTATCTATCTATCTATCTATCTATCTATCTATCTATCTATCTATCTATCTATCTATCTATCTATCTATCTATCTATCTATCTATCTATCTATCTATCTATCTATCTATCTATCTATCTATCTATCACACTGGTTTGTGCATCCCCTGTGGGATTTGCAAAATTTTAAGTGAAACAAATCTCTGCTGTGTTCATCACTACTAATTATCAACTCTAAATTAGCTTTATGTGAGATTGGGCATCAGTATTCCCTGTGATTGTCTGGCACTCAGTCCTGGGTTGGCATTTTTGCCTGTACCTGGTACTGTCATGATAGGCTCTGGCAGCCCGCAACCTTTAAAGAGAATAGACAGACTTCAGAATGATGTGTTATGTTCGCTGATATTAACAAGAGTCTAAAATTTTAAGACAAGATGCCAGGCATGCTACTGTGTCCAGTATGGCAAGGTCTATCTGTAACAGGTGCTTGGTCTCACTTATAGGTAATCTAACTTAGACACCATTAAAATATCCAACTACGCCACTCAGTTTTATTAAGAGACTGGGAACTCCTGAAATTTACCAATAATAGCACACAGGTTTCTTTAAATTGGGCGGTGAGTAAACACACAATGAAAGACACTACAGTAATTTTAGAAAAAAAAACAACAGTAAGTTCTATTACACAAGACAATATAAGGTACATTAAAAAGATAAACGAACATAATAAAATCTAAACATATCAGGAATTAATTTCCTTTTTTAAAAGGAAAATACACAGTCCACCCTCTAAAAGTCCATTAAAAACAAGAATTAGAGGATACAACCTTTAGTGGTGCAGAGTCCAGTCTGCGCACTGTGTTACCCCAACACTTAATTGTTCAACTGTCCACGGATGCACTCTGTTCCCCGGACACTCGTTCCCCTACAGAAGTTGTGTCAAATTGTTGAATCCCTGTCAGCGTCTCTCAGTTGTTCCTTTTTCTTCCACTCTGGGCTCCTTGTGTTGCTGTGTCCTAGGCACGCCTCATTTCTCGTCTGTCAGTTTTGCTTGGTCCTTTCATGCGGATTCCCTCTCTCGCTGAACCCACATCCGGTGTCTCTTTGTGGAGCTGTCTCTTCCTCCCTGGAAGTGTTGCCGTCCTTGTGCCTCACGTCGTGCCAGCCAGGTACCCTTGTCTGCCTGCGAGCCCCTGTGCTCTGTCCGAGTGTCTTGGCAGCGTTTTCTGTGGCCTGTCCTCTCTGCCTTCTGCTGCCCAGGAGTTTAAATCTCCTTCCGTCCCGGCTGTTGTCAGTCCTGGACAATCAGTTTAATCAATGGCACATCTAAATTTCCTGGGTTTAACAATTAATGAAAACACAAGTTAACAAAATGTATTGTTACCAACCATTAATGAGTACAGATCTGCTGATTAGAAACCAATATTGTCGAACATGTTAATTTCAGGTAAATACAGACATCCTCCAAGGACGAAGCAGTTCTATTATCACAACTTGTAATTGTTTGTATACTCAACCAGCCAGACTTCAAAGCTGTGACTCCTTTGCAAGACAACAAATACCTACACAGACAACCCTGACACAATCAGTAACTGGATTATCCAGGAAATCGAAAAACAAGGTCCCCTTCTGACATATCTATCTATCTACAGTATCTAGTCCTTAAGGCCTGTGCTGACCAACTTTGTGATGCCCTCTAGATCAGTGGTCCTTAAACCTAAGCAACCTAAGTTTGCCTTTTTTGTGTTTTGGAGACCCAGAATTGCCACCAATTGTTATCCTCAGGGAGGAGGGTCCCTCTTAGAGAATCGCCATCAGTTGTTGTCCCTCTCTTTGGGGAATCAACGTAAGTCTTACTGTAGTGGAGAAATGGCATTTGCTTAAGCTGCCAATGGCGACCCATTGCAAGACACTACACAAACCATACGTGATCCTTCCCCATTGAGTAGTATTGTGATTTGTGACTCTACATGACCCAAAATGGGCCGCAACCCATAATTTAAGAACCTGTGCTCTAAATCATCTATGTCAGCACTGGGAGCAGAACCTTTTAAATTGAAATTTCAGATAATAATGGAAATCAGTCATTGACCATCCATCCATCCATTATCCAACCCGCTATATCCTAACTACAGGGTCACGGGGGTCTGCTGGAGCCAAACCCAGCCAACACAGGGCGCAAGGCAGGAAACAAATCCTGGGCAGGGCGCCAGTCCACCGCAGGGCACATACAAATGGCCATTATTAATGTAATTCAGTTAAAAACATTTGCCTACATTCATTCCAGTTTAGATTATCCAGGATGTTATCAAGCGCCTGGAATTGCCCCACACTCAAATCATATCGGATAGTCTTGCTTTTACAGTTACTGCAGATCCTTGGAGTAATATCAGGTGGGGCATAACTAAATCAAGACAAGTCTTTTAAGACATCTTATGCTTCCGTACTCAGTTTTTGAGCTATTTTACTGAATTGTATGAGCCCTATATCCCACCCTTCATATCTTAGTAGGAAACTGACGTGTTATTTTATTTTATGTTAAAAAAGATCAAAGTTTCCCTGCAAGGAATATTTTAATTTTTTTTTTTCTTTTAGAATTTGGCAAGGCTTTATTAATGTAGTAAGATAATTAAATGGGGCTTTATTAAGATTTCTGATGTCTCAGCATACAGAAGCGACTAATGTATATTGGGCTCCCTGCCCACATAGCTCTCTGAATTGGGAAGCTGAGAGGTGCTGACGTTGAACTTATTTTGATTTGATTTGAACTGGTAGAGAACTTAAATGTATGGTACTAGCATAGATTGAATTTCTGTTTGTTTTTTGTCAAAGTAAAAAAAAAAAAAGTTCAGAGAAGGATCAATCTCAGCTGTTGAGCCTTAAACAAGATGGCGCCTACTATGTCACAATTTGAAGCATGTGTGCAGATGGCCCACAACGGGAGGGTGTTCTTAAAAAACAAGGGCTTCACGAACACTGAATTATGTCATAAGCATTTGACAAAAGAGAATAAAATATGATAAAAAATTAGGTATTAGAAAAAAACACTTAAAGCACATCAAAATAATCTTAAATACATTACAATTATTCACATAGACCTTTTGTCTTAACATGAACTTCACACTGATTGCACTCTGAAGTGTATAGAGTGGTCCAGATCTAACTATGCAACTTTTAATGCAATGCAGGAAAACAATGCAAGACAAAAAAATTGTTCGAAATATCTTACAAAAAACAAATGCAGGGCAGGTGCTGCCATCTATCGTCAACAAAAATAATTCTCTATGTAATAAACTTAGTAAGTTATAGCATAATGAAAATTGCATAATTAGATCTGGACCACCCTGGTATACAGAACTATCATTTGCATAAAATATTTATAAATATATACATATTGTCACACACGAATACAAGGGAGGTGGCTAAAGGGCTCGGAAGGGTAATTCCATGCCAGACCAGGGGGTGGCAGAGTGCACTAATCCTTTCTCTCTTTCCACTGCAGACCAGTTACGGGAAGTCCCGCCTGGCCTTGATGACGTCACTTCCGGTTCCAACTCTGATGACGTTACTTCCTCTGCCATCCTTTAAAGCCGCCATCTTTGCTTCATCCAGACAGTTCTGTTGTGGACTCAAATCTGTACTACTGTACTTTTCAAATTCTCAAATTTGCAGCCGGGCTTCAAGTATATGGGAGTCTGCCCCAAACCTTTTTGTGGCTCCTGTCTATTCATTTGACAATATTATTTATTATTGTGGCACCCAGCTGGGGTTCATACCCGGCCGGGACACCCAGGAAGACAGGAGGAGGGCTCATGCCTCCTCCAGACCATGAGGGGGTGACCGCCCTGGTTGTATTGGGGGCCACGGGTACAGGGCTTGGAAGCTCAACCCTGTAGGGGCCCGTGGTCACCGCCAGGGGGCGTCCCCATGCCTGGAGGACCCTGGACCCCAGCACTTCCGCCACACCAGGAAGTGCTGGGGGGAAGAAGAGAGGGGACACCCGGAGTGCTTCCGGGGAGACAGCTGGCACTTCCGCCACACTGGGGCGTGTCCGTGGGAGATTGCCGGTGCACACCTGGAGCACATCCAGGTGGAGATAAAAGGGGCCGCCTCCCTTCATTCGAGGCTGGAGTCGGGTGGAAGAAGGACGAGGTCAGAGAAGAGAGAGAAGGAGGCGGTCCGAAGAAGTGGCATGGTGTGGTTGGCCTGGACTTTGGGGGAGAATGGAGTTTGTGGCACAAGAATTGTAAATAGGACTGTGTAAATAAACGTGTGGTGGTGCTTAAAAACATGTCTGACTGTCTGTGTCCGGGGCTCGTTCCACACTATATTATATAAAAATACTATCTATAAGAAATGTAAAGCTGTTTACTCTCACAAAAGCAGCCTCCTGATGTACACTATATGGCCAAATGTCTGTGGACACCTGACCATCACATCTATATAAGTTTATTGGACATCCCATTCCAAAATCATGAGCCTTTGCTGCTATAGCAGCCTCCACTCTTCTGGGAAGGCTTTCCATTACAGTTTGGAGTGGGAATGTTGTCTGTGGGAATCTGTGTCCATTCAGCCAAAAATTGCATTTCTGAGGTCAAGTACTCTAGTTGAATGTGAAGACCTGGCTCTCGGGGTTAGGGTTGAGGACGGGGCTCCATGCAGGCCACTTGAGTTCCTCCACACCAAACACATCAAATTATGTCTTAATGGACCTTGTGCACAGGGATGCAGTCATGGAAGAACAGAAAACGGCTTTCCCCAAGCTGTTGTCACAAACTTGGAAGCACACCATTGTTTAAAATTTCTTTTCTGGTCCAAACCATGACAAACAGACCAGACCATTAGCCTTCCTTCACCAAACTTTACAGGAGACACTAAGCAGTCTGGATGGTGGCATTCTCCTGGCATCTTCCAAACCCAGATGAGTCCATCAGACTACCAGAGAGTAAAGTGTGATGCATCACTCCAGAGAAGATGTTTGCACTGCTCCGGAGTCCAATGGTGTCAGACTTTACACCACTCCAGCCGATGCCTGGCATTGCACATAGTGATCTTAGGCATGTCTGCAAGTTGCATGGCCATGCAAACACTTTTGGCGAAACTCCTGATGCATGGTTCTTGGTTTGTGTGTAGCTGCTGCTTCCGATGACAGTTTGGAACTCTCCTGTGAGCGATGCAACACAGGATAGGCCATTTTTAATGGTATGCACTTCAGTACTTGGCGGCCCTGCTCTGTGAGTTTGCATGCTCTATCACTTTGTGGCTGAGCTTTTGTTGCTCCTTGACACTTCCACTTCACAGTAACGGTGCTTATAGTAGTCCAGGGTACATCTTGCCGAGCAGAAATTTCATATACTGATTTGTGGCAAATGCGACATCCCATGACAGTGCCACATTTAAAGTCACTGAGCTCTTCAGTACGACTCGTTCTACTGCCAATGTCTGTCAATGAAGATTGTATGGTCATATGCTTGATTGGACTGAAATGCCTGAACTTAATAATTTGATGAGATGTCCACATTTTTTAAGCCATGTCAGTTAGATGTCAGTGTGGCCTGCCATCTGCTTCTTGAAGTCTATGACCAGCTCTTTGGTTTTGCTGACATTACAGTTGAGATTATTGTCCTGGTACCTCTGAGTCAGCAGGTAGGCCTATTCTCTATGAGCTGTATCATCATTATTGGAGATGAGGACAATTATGGAGGTGTCACCTGCAAGTCTAATGATATGTTTGGCTACACAGACAGAGATGAAAGAGTACAGATGGGGGCTTAGCACCCTATTTTAAGGGTCAGCATGAAAGTTATGATGCTACCAAGCTGAGATCCGTTGGTCAGAAAGCAGAAATTTCTATTGCAGACATTGAGGTGTAGGATGGTCAGCTTTGATGGCACAGCAGAGTTAAATGCTGATCTGTAATCTTCGTGAGTCTTTACCTAATATATAACACAGAATGTTTGTTTGTGTCCATTTGTCCAATATGCATATCCACACCGCTGAACCTCTCTTTGCCAAAAATTGCATTGATTCCCCATTTTTATACAGAAAGACTGTAGGATACAGTTCATTCCAAAATTGAGTCCAGCCAGTGCTGGGTACACCAGCTTGTCTTATATAAATGTAAATCTGACAGTTTTGAATTGACTTAAGTTTGAGTAATATGAATGAGTGGGTGATTGGATGAAAGTGAATGAGGGAATTTGTCTGTTGAAGCGTGCGAGTTATTTGTGTGTGTGTTTTTGCTAAAGTTGGAATCAGAGTGCCTCTCTTGGTTGGCCCCAAGTAGTACAGGGTGAGTCAAAATTATGTTAACACTATGGATTATTTTTATCTCGACCACACCTTTCCAAGTCAATGGATAGGTCATGGTGGACCATTGTCATGGCCTCCATAGTTCCCTGATTTGACACCTTGTGATTTCTGGTTATGGGGTATGGTGAAGGAACTCATGTATAGCAGGTAAGCTTGTGATACCAATGACCTGAAGGACCGAATACGGACTGTGGTATCATCTATTCCACGCGAAAATGTGTGTCCAGGCTTTAAATGGTACTGTTGCTCGTTAGTTTTTGTGTTGAACAGATGGTGACATTCCTATAAATCATCTTGCACATATGAAGTACCATATATACTCACGTATAAGTTTGGTCTTGAAACCCGAAAAATCAATCATAAAATCAGACCCTAACTTATACACCCGTTCAAAAATGCGACACTTAAATTTTGTTTTTTTACATCTTCTTGCCTCCTCCAATCTCACATCAGTTTTTCAGATGAACCAAATTTTGTTGCAACAGCGCAGTTACCAATTTCTTTCGCTACTTCAACATCATTTAACTTTAAACCAGCTTCATATTTTCTTCTGATCGAATGCTCCATCATAGATAACAATAAAGGTGTATGAGGGTGTGAGACACACAAAACAGTGCAAACGTTGCTTCGGAATAGTTTGGGTATGACTGTGTGGTCATGTAGGCACAATACATAGAAGAAAAAAGGCCGTGTACTCCATGGTTACTCTCTCAGGTAGGAGTTAGCATATCATAACCTCTTGGACCAATAGCATGAGTTTTCCTCATTCGACTTTATAAAATACCATAAAATCAAGTCCTGACTTATCTGCAGGAGAACTTATCCACGAGTATATACGATATGTTTTGTGAATAAATTGTTTCCGCCATTCAAATATCTATATATATAATTCACTAAGTCCATGGCAAGCAAGACGCATGCAAGACAGCCACGCCCGCCAACTCACAGAGCCCCGCCCACCAACAATTCACTAAACAGTCGACCATGGCGCGAGAGCGAAAGCATTTGCCAAGAATGTGTTCATTAATCAAGAACGAAAGTCAGAGGTTTGAAGAAGATCACCGTCGTAGTTCCGACCATACACGATGCCGACTGGCGATCCGGCGGCGTTATTCCCATGACCCGGCAGCCAACCGGGTAACCAAAGTCTTTGGGTTCCGGGGGGAGTATGGTTGCAAAGCTGAAACTGAAAGGAATTGACAAAAGGGCACCACCAGGTGTGGAGCCTGTGGCTTAATTTGACTCAACACGGGAAACCTCACCCAGCCCGAACGTGGCTCACAGGTGCATGCGACTGAGGCGGTGTGTGGAAAATGAACAGTCAACGTGACTCACAAGTGCATGTGGACTGTACACTGAGGAAAGCAATTCAGGTGAGGAGCTGGGGGCGGACACATGAGCAGGCAGTGCGTACTGAACAATGACTAAGAGATGACTTAAGAAATCGGCAGACTAGAATGGTGGGGGCGGAATGGGCGTCAGACGATCGAACTTGCCTATATAGAGGATGTAAATGTCCTAACACGGGTTCCATAGGTGAACATGCGGAAGGATCGTTACCGGTTGTGCCGACCCATCGTTGGACGGTTTGGACCCGAAACCTCTCGGGCCTGCTTCCCCGCTCTATCTCCAGAGTTCCATCTTTGCATCCAGTTACAGTCGTATCCTCAAACCCACCCCATTTGGACAACTGTGTCTTTCAGGAAGTGTTCACCCATCAATACATAATTATGTGGCGTATGCTACGCCGTGGGTTGGCTAGTCTAGGTGAGATATTGTTTTGAAATCGTGCCAAAGGACTTCAGAAAGAAGAAGACGAGAAAGACAACTTTCAAAACACTTCCAGCTTTGAACACATCGAGAAAGAGGTACCTGTGTGAGGAATAATAGAAGATAGTCTGTGCTTCTAAATAAACAATAAAATTCACATTGAAACACTGATTAATCCCAAGCCTGCTAAACGTTTTATTGGCTATCAAGAAGTCAGTCAGTCATCATCCAATCCGCTATATCCTAACACAGGGTCACGGGGGTCTGCTGGAGCCAATCCCAGCCAACACAGAGCACAAGGCAGAAACAAATCCCTGGGCAGGGTGCCAGCCCACCACAGGGCACACACACACACACACACACACACACACACACCAAGAATACACATGGGACAAGTTAGGATCGCCAATCCACCTAACCTGCATGTCTTTGGACTGTGGGAGGAAACCCACGCAGACACGGGGAGAACATGCAAACTCCACGCAGGGAGGACCCGGCAAGCAACCCAGGTCTCCTTACTGTGAGGCAGCAGAGCTACCAATGCGCCACCGTGCCACCCTCTATCAAGAACTTTCAAAGTTAAATTTGGAATTTCTCCACAAGAAACATAAAACTGAAATTGAGTCAATTGGTGGCAGCTCAATTGATAATGAAATCATCCAATCGGTCACAAAACCTGCAATTAATGGCTTCCACTCATAAATCATACCTTTAATTGTCATTAATTTGCTTTGACGCAAAATCATTTTAGAGTATCCCTGGATAAAATATAATCCCAGTGATTGACTGGAATAAAGCAGACACTTTTAAATGGACCCCATGTTTGAAGAACTGCATTACTGCTAATGCTAGAATTGTTTTAATTGCCCTCTTTCTTCTCAGAAGCCACAATTATTTCTGTTTTAAGCACATAATTACAAATTACTAAATGCTCCTCTCACATTGAAACAATATATCACTTTACTCATTACTATCTTGAAAAAGAAATCGGCAGTTACTAAATAATTTACTTTCACCTCACCCTTCTCTATTTCATTTAATTGAATGTATCTATGTCATGTGCTATGCTATTTTGTCACTGGGGGGATGTCATTAGATTGGCGCAGCACGTTACTTTGCACCACTTTGTCCCCAACTCTGGTCTTTGGTAGAGGAAGCACCTCATGGCCCTATTACTGAACTGGGGCACCTTTATCGTTTGGATGTTTATGGACTGTTTCTGCTGTAGAAACTAACACTATGTAAAATTATGTAAAGATATGTTTTCTTTAAACTTTGTAAACTGTTACATGTGTGATTTTAAATTCTTTTTAGGAAGTGTGCAATATACTCTGGTATTGATTACAGATGCTAAATAAGAACACTGTAAACAACGATGAGACCCGTCCATGGATTTCTGCATTGTTTAATCAAATATGTGATTTGCCAATATTCAACAAATTCATCTGAAGAAGAGCCTATAATTTAATTCAAATAAGAGAGGGAGACAAGTAGGAAAACTGCATTTAATACCTCAGCTGTTCATTATGAGTACCTGGAGATGCTCACGGATTTGCAAATGCACCAGCTGTTTTTTAATGATTTGTTAATGATATATTTAGGCACCTTTTGGGAGGTTATATCTCCGTATACAGAGATGACATTCTCCTTTTTTCATGAGATTTGAATAATTATGTTAATTTGTTGGAGCAGTTCTAGTCACAGTTATAACAATAATTTAAATCTTCTTTTTCTTCCTAGGATGCAGTATTTGTATTGTACAATAGGATGGATTAGGAATTCTACTAAAGATAAGCCAGTGTTTAACTGACCAATTCGTTCATCACTTTAATTCAGTATAATTTAGTTTATAAGTTCATTTAAGAATAAATTAATAATAGATTCATCCATTAGTGACTTCACATACAGCACTTATCAAAAAACCCACTGAGAAATTGGAATGTACATGACAAGCATGAGTCTTAGGATCACAGCCAAAATGATATCTTAGAGTAGCTTAGTCTTCATCATTTTTTTTGTATTTGTCTATTGTGGACAAAGCATAAACAACCAGTATAAAGATTTGGGGACTCCATTACATATACTCTAGGTAACAGTAAAAAAACAAATAATCGTAAAAGACTTAGTCAAGATATAATAATAATAATAATAATAATAATAATAATAATAATAAGAAGAAGAAGAAGAAGAAGAAGAAGAAGAAGAAGAAGAAGAAGAAGAAGAAGAAGAATTCATTACATGTTGTGAGGGATGGCCGGCCATTCATCCCGGCCAATACCCCCAGGCCGGTAGATGGAGCTCTCCTTGCAACGTGGAGATGCCCCGAATTCCAGCAGGGCCACAATGGCGCCCAACGTGGGGCCCTCTGTCTCTTCCAAGACGGGGACCCCAAAATAAAAACATTGTGGAGACTGGCTCGGACACAGACAGGCAGACACGTTCATGTCACCCAACACACGTTTATTTACAGTATATACATTGTCCATACTGTGCTCACAAGCCCCAAAGTCCTGGCCACAACACAATGCCTTCTTCAGGCCGCCTCCTTGTCCTCCTCCTGACGTCATCCTACTTCCTCCCGACTCTTGTCACCCTACCTCCCAGCTCAGCTCCACGTCTGGGATTTCCCATCGTCCTTTTATATTCCCTGACCCGGAAGTGTTTCCCATCTTACAGTCCATGTGATTTCTTATCACTTCCGGGTCAGATAAAAAGTCCTTCTTTTCAACCCGGAAACATGTCGTTCCCTCTGGTCATATGATTATGACGTGCTTCCGGGTTACAGGGCACATACAAGTCCTTGAGCCTCCCTGCAGCGACTCCTGGCGGCCCCGACGTTATCCAGCAGGGCTGTGTATTAAAACTCCCTAGTCCATGAGGCCCTGCTGGAATTCGGGGCATCTCCACGTTGCAAGGAGAGCTCCATCTACCGGCCTGGGGGTATTGGCCGGGATGAATGGCCGGCCATCCCTCACAATGTATATAGCGCTTGTCTCAGTAGACTGAGGAGGGCAGAGAAGGCTTATGATTTTATAGGTAGGGGACAGGAAGAGGCGGGCTTCAAACGGAAATGATGTCAGCTGGTGGGTGTGATGGAGAGGAGGAAGTGGGAGGAGTCTCGGTTGGCTTTTCCTTCTGGTGGCCTGTGAAGGAGGACAAAAAGGGCATTAGTACCACATATCAACCTCTGCCTCTGTACTTTACTCCCAATTAAGCCCTTAGGCTGCTCCTGATGTGCAAGTGTGTGACAGTATTTAAAATGGAAGGAGATGCATCAGATATCTGTGTGTTCTGCAGAGCAGGAATGAATGGAACTAGAAAATGTAATGTGTGTCATAACTTAAACTGGTTTCATTCCCAAGAAGACTAATTGCTCTTTCACTAAATCACAAAACAAAACCTTAAATCGTAGTCAAAGTTCAAACTTAAAGTCTTTAGCCAGGAAGAAGACAAAAAAACCAAAATTTGTTATCCAAATTTCAGGTTACATCTGGGGTGAATGAATAGAACCAGAAAATTAAACATGTCTCACAAGCCAAACTGGTTTTGTTAACAAGAAGACTAATTGATCTTTCATTAAATTACAAAACAAAACCTTAAATCCTAGTTGAAGTTCATGCTTAAATATCTCAGGCCAGAAAGAAGACATAAAAAACATAAAGCACATATAAGTTTCATAGTTGTTATCCAAATTTCGTACATTGAATGCCACTGTGTCAATTAGCACCAAGCTTGTGGCACCTGTAAAAAATCAAGATAGTGTTGAAAAGAGATTAATCTCAAAAAAATAAATACCGTATATACTCACGAATAAGTTCTCCTGCGGATAAGTCGGGGCTTGATTTTACTGTATAATTTCTGGTATTTTATAATGTCGGTCATATAAGTCGAATGCGGAAAACACACGCTATTGGTCCAAGAGATTATGATATGCTAATGTCCGCCCACCTGAGAGAGTAACCACGGAGCACACGGCCTCTTTTTTCTATGTATTGTGCCTACATGATCACACGGTAATACCCGTTTTGAAGTGACGTTTGCACTGTTTTGTGTTTTTTGTATCTCACCCCCTCATACACCTGTATTGTAAGAACATCCCTTGTCTACGATGGAGCATTCAATCAGAAGAAAATATGAAGCTGGTTTTAAATTAAAAGTCATTGAAGAGGCAAAAGAAATTGGTAACTGTGCTGCTGCAACAAAATTCAATGTGTCTGAGAAACTGATACGAGACTGGAGGAGGCAAGAAGATGAAAAAAAAAAATTTAAGTGTCGCATTTTTGAATGGGCGTATAAGTCGGGGCCTATTTTTGTATTCGATTTTTCGGGTTTACAGACCTGATTTATACAATACAATACAATACAGTTTATTTTTGTATAGCCCAAAATCACACAAGAAGTGCCACAATGGGCTTTAACAGGCCCTGCCTCTTCACAGCCCCCCAGCCTTGACTCTCTAAGAAGACGAGGAAAAAACTCCCAAAAAAAACCTTCCTGCCTCAGGAAAGGCAGTTCAAAGAAAGACCCCTTTCCAGGGAGGTTGGGCGTGCAGTGGGTGTCAAAAGAAGGGGGTCAATACAATACAATACACAGAACAGAACAAATCCTCAATACAGTATAAAATAAAAAAAATTTTTAGAAGTAAAAAAAAAAATAAAAATTTTAGAAGTACTGAGCAGAATTTAGCAATAGATGATATCACATAATAAGATTTGGATATGTTTAGAGACCTCATCCATCAAGCTGCCTACCCTATTGGCCATTCCATGGCTGAAACAATGCTGGGCCAGCCAATCCGATGAAAGGACCCCTCCTTCCCACGATTAATGCGATCCTCCATCAGGGATGACTTTACCTTAGGCAGGCAAAACAACTTGGCAAGTGGGCCATGGCACCAAGTGCCACATTTGAGTACCAAGAAGAGAAACAGAATAGGTGAGGGTTAGTATCCACTTATAACTATCATGTTACTTATGTTTTAGTGCTAATAACTTACAACAGAGATGCAATCTGTACAGTTAATCAGCAGCTCTAGTCAGGGTGTGCTAAACTGAAGTAGTGAGTCTTCAGCCGGGATTTAAAAGCTGAGACCGAAGGGGCATCTCTTATAGTAGCAGGCAGACCATTCCACAGTTTAGGGGCCCTGTAACTAAAAGCTCGACCAACCAATTATTATTTTATTAATCCTTGGAACCATAAGCAGACCGGCATCTTGAGATCTTAATGTGCGCTCTGGTTTGTAAGTCATGATAAGTTCAGACAAGTAAGCCGGACCTCGGCCATTTAATGCTCTATATGTTAAAAGAAGGATTTTGAAATCTGCCCTAAACTTAACCGGGAGCCAGTGTAAGGATTTAAGAACTGGAGTTATGTGTTCGTATTTTCTTGTTCTTGTAATAATTCTTGCAGCCGCATTTTGGATTAACTGGAGGCTGTATAGAGAACAGTTTGAACATCCAGTGAACACTGCATTGGAGTAGTCAATCCTACTAGAGATAAATGCATGAATTAATTTTTCAGAATCCTGTTTATTTAGAAAGCGCCTTAATTTCCTAACATGTTTAAGATGAAAGAAACATGTATTGGACAACTTTGCAATATGTGCTTTAAATAACATGCTAGAGTCAAAGATAACTCCTAGATTGCGGGCTGATTCAGTAAAATTAATTGGGATTCCAACGGAGTTAAAGGATGACAACATATTGTTGTGATCAGTGTCATTCCCTCCAACAATTAACATCTCTGTTTTATCTGTATTTAAAGACAAGTAGTTTGTACTTAAGTATATACAGTAAATAAAATTGAATTCAGCAACCCCAAAAACCACACTGATTGACTCTCATTACGCAAACTTCACTCAAATTAGAAATGAAACAAGATCATTGGAGTCATTAGGGTGCCTGCCCTAATCTCAGAGAGATACTCAATCTGTTCAGTGGACTGATTTTCGAAAGCCCAGCCCTATTTCATCCCATTGTGCGCTCTAACATTCAGAGACAATTGTGTGAAAACCACACGGAGACACACGCTCATTGGCTGTGCAAAAACTCCACTCAATCTAAAAGATATTTTGCATTTTCGAATGGGGGGATTAAGCCACTAATAAGTGCTGAAGCTTGCAATGCCCTTGGTGTTAGTGATAAAGAGCCAAGCTGAACAGAGAAGGGATGCTGAACAAACAAATGAGTTGGGAAATAACAAAAAGTTTGGTCTTTGCCAGGTTGAGCTGGAGATGTTCCTTCATCCAAGCTGCAATAGCAGTGAGACATGTAGATTCTAGCCGATTCCATGTGGTACTCTGAAGGGACTGGCAAAACTGTGTTTTTTTAGCATAAAACCGATAGGAAAAACTGTGGGATGTTTGAGGAAGCTGTGGTGGGCTGGCACCCTGCCCGGGGTTTGTTTCCTGCCTTGCGTCCTATGTTGGCTGGGATTGGCTCCAGCAGACCCCAGTGACCCTGTAGTTAGGATATAGTGGGTTGGATAATGGATGGATGTTTGTGGAATGTAAACGATGCAGACATATCAGTTCCTGTGCTGGCCAGAGTGCGTAAGTCTCTTCTAAAGATTTGGAGTTGAGGGTCTGTCCCAGCAGATAGTTGCAAGATTTGCAGGTCCATTTGAGACTGCAGCAAGACAGACAAACCAGTCACCTTTAAATAAAATGGATCTTTGCCTTCACTCTTACAACTTAATGAGTCTTTTGATGTATTCATATAAAACCTAACATTTTCATGCATACCAGGTGGGTGTTTTATACCTCTGCCGCACCCCACCATGACCAAAGAGAATACAGGATATAAGATTTATAAATTCTAGACTCGCGTCATGTTCTGCAAGATTTGTCGCCCAGAAGATTGTTCTTGGGTTCCTGCTGGGCACCATACGTTTGTTGCTTTGCTTTTGATTCTGCACCACTTGCATCCTGATAAACCTAATGGATGAATTCAGACTTTATTATATCTCCAGCAGGACAGAATATATTATGGCATTTCTGCTATATTGCTTTTGAAGTTCACAGTTGCAATAGCATCAAGCTATTTTGTATTAATGTATATTTTACTGTACTTATGTTTATGATTGTATGTTAGCCTAATTCTATTGACTGTGATTTACAGTAGTTACTGTTTATAGTGGGCTATAGACAACAGAGAGCTACACATGCATGGAAGGTGTTATACAGGACCTTTGATTCTGTTTTTTTCTACTTGAACGTTGATTTATTTTTTTTAAAAAGACAACACATTATATTTCTTGGATTGTACAGGAAGACATTGTTCACGATCTGTAGAACTAGCGTGACACACTCAGATCAGGGCATGTGAACAGGATTTTACTATACATTATACAGGGTGGTGCAGGGAACCGGGATATTTTCAATTGACATTCAATGTACAAATAAACCTATGACAAAATACATTTAATGATGAAATGTATTGTGCAGGATATGCAATTAATGATGGTAATCAATATTCATTCGATATTCATTTTATGTTTTGAAGAAAACATCACGAAGATATTGTCCATTTCTCCACACACATTCTGACAGCCTGTTGTGGAAATTCTGCATTGCCAAGAGGAATGCTAGCGATTTCCTCTTCGGTCCTCCTTTTTAGTTCAGCAATGGTTGCAGGATGTGTGCGGTACATTTGGCTTTTAAGATGGAAAAAAATCACAAACCGTGAGATCTGGGGATCTCAGAGGCCATGGAATGTCACTGTTGCGTGAAATGACGCATCTTCCAAACAATCGTCGAATAGCTGCCATCGATTGTCGGGCGGTATGTGAAGTGGCTCCACCTGGGGACTTCTTTTTTAAGGCTGAACCCATTTATTCGAAATTATGCACCCATGTTGTAATCGCATGAGCAGACGGGACACAATCATGACATCCTAACTGGTAATGGTGCCAAAATTCCCTTTGCGCAGCAGCCACACTATCACCATTCCTATAAACAGCTTTCATAGCGAACGTTCGTTGCACACCACTCCACTGCTCCATTATAACTCATGGAAAGGGGTCCTAAACGAGGTCACATTGGTCCCAAACAACCGCCGAAGCCCCAGGGCCGTCAATACCGAAGTTTCCTGTTTCCCTGCGCCACTCTATACAGTGTGGTTGAGTGAGGAACAACAAGACCATAGCAGAAATGTTGGGCCACCAATCTGGTCATCTCTGTTTAATCAAAGGAAAAATAAACAAAACAAACAAAATTAGGTGCTTGGTGGTGCAAAGATGGAACAGAAAAACCAGAGAAGCCATCAGGCTTTGTAACAGTGTTTCAGTCAATCACCAGATCGGAGCTCCGTCCTGCGGTGTGCTCTTTTCAGAGTGACGCCTTCTTCTGGCAGTCTATAAGTGGGGGACCAGAAGGGGTAGGGTCCAGTGCCCTCACTGGGCATCTTCTCAGTACTGTGCAAGGAACAGAGGATGACATAGTTAGTGTCACTGCTCCCTCTCAACCCGGGGTGGTAGTACATACCTCAGATGAGCCCAGGGAGTGATCCACAAATCCAAATATATGCAAAGAGGAAACTAGGTCTGGGCTCTTCTCATGATGATTCCTTTATGTTTAACAATGTCATCAGAGGATGTTTTTGTGAAGTACTTTATGTTACTTTAAGGCACTATATACATTTTGGAAGACTAGTCTGAGTTGCCTTTAATATTTACTGAATGGAAATTTATTTAACATCAACTAAATAAAGAATGCTAATTCATAATAAATATCTATTCTTAAAAATTAAGTATACAAACTTGTATAAGTAGTAATAAA
Source organism: Erpetoichthys calabaricus (assembly GCF_900747795.2). Taxonomy (NCBI): domain Eukaryota; kingdom Metazoa; phylum Chordata; class Cladistia; order Polypteriformes; family Polypteridae; genus Erpetoichthys; species Erpetoichthys calabaricus. The sequence continues at coordinate 69,779,204 of NC_041411.2, read as the reverse complement.
TAGTAAGTGAACTAAAAGCATGATCAAGTTAAATTATTAAGCATATTATATATACAGTCATATGAAAAAGTTTGGGGACCCCTCTTAATTATTTGGATTTTTGTTTATCATTGGCTGAGCTTTCAAAGTAGCAACTTCCTTTTAATATCTGACATGCCTCATGGAAACAGTAGTATTTCAGCAGTGACATTAAGTGAATTGGATTAACAGAAAATATGCAATATGCATCATAACAAAATTAGACAGGTGCATAAATCTGGGCACCCCAACAGAGATATGACATCAATACTTAGTTGAGCCTCCTTTTGTAAATATAACAACAGCCTCTAGACGCTGTCTCTGATAGCCTCTGATGAGTGTCTGGATTCTGGATGGAGGTATTGCTGACCATTCTTCCATACAAAATCTCTTCAGTTCAGTTACATTTGATGGCTGCCGAGTATGGACAGCCTGTTTCAAATCATCTCATAGATTTTCGATGATATTCAAGTCAGGGGACCGTGATGGCCATTCCAGAACATTGTACTTCTCCCTCTGCATGAATGCCTTTGTAGATTTCGAACTGTGTTTTGGGTCATTGTCTTGTTGGAATATCCAACCCCTGCGTAACTTCAACTTTGTGACTGATGCTTGAATATTATTCTGAAGAATTTGTTGATATTGGGTTGAATTCATCCGACCCTCGACTTTAATAAGGGACCCAGTCCCTGAACTAGCCACACAGCCCCACAGCATGAAGGAACCTCCACCAAATTTGACAGTAGGTAGCAGGTGTTTGTCTGGGAATGTGGTGTTTTTTTTCCGCCATGCAAAGAGCTTTTTGTTATGACCAAATAACTCCATTTTTGTCTCATCAGTCCAAAGCACTTTGTTCCAAAATTAATCTGGCTTGTCTAAATGAGCACTAGCATACAACAAGCAACTCTGTTTGTGATGTGAGTGCAGAAAGGGCTTCTTTCTCATCACCCTGCCATACAGATGTTCTTTGTGCAAATTGCACTGAATTGTAGAACGATGTATAGATCCACCATCTGCAGCAAGATGTTCTTGCAGGTCTTTGGAGGTGAACTGTGGATTGTCTGTAACCATTCTCACAATCTTGCTCCTGTATTTTTCTTGGCCTGCCAGACCTGCTGGGTTTAACAGCCACTGTGCCTGTGGCCTTACATTTCCTGGTTACATTCCTTACAATTGAAACTGACAGTTTAAACCTCTGAGATAGCTTTGTGTAGCCTTCCCTTAAACCATGAGACTGAACAATCTTTATTTTCAGATCTTTGGAGAGTTGCTTTGAGGATCCCATGCTGTCACTCTTCAGAGGAGAGTCAAAGGGAAGGAAGCACAACTTGTAATTGACCACCTTAAATCCCTTTATATCTCATGATGGACACAGCTGTCTATGAAGTTCAAGGCTTAACGAGCTCATCCAACCAATTTGGTGTTGTAAGTAATCAGCATTGAGCAGTGACAGGCATTCAAATCAGCACAATTTCAAGGGGACCCACATTTGTGCACAACCAGTTTTTCACATTTGATTTAATTTCATACAACTAAATACTGCTTCACTAAAAATCTTTGTTCGGAAAACACCGCAGTACTCAGATGTTCCTAGGAAATGAAAGACATACCACTGTTATCTTTATTGTTGAAAGGAGAGTCAATTATTATGCAGGCTGAGCGGGGTTCCCAAACTTTTTCATATGACGGTATATAAAATCCAAAATCTGTCTGTCTGTATGTCTGTCTGTTTTTCACGAGAGAACTACTTAACGGATTTAGATCGTGTTTTTTTCTATAATTTGTTTGAACATTCCAGTTGATTTTGCGACTTCTGTCATCGCGCTATGTATCATAGTTTGCTTACGGTACCGATTTATTAGCATGAATCTGAGACAGACATTGTGGGGCAAGGGGAGGGGTGCCACCCTCTGTTTGAGTCGCTCTAACTCTTGCCATGTGTTGGAGCGTAACTTACCTCCGCTTACTTAGCGATACCTGTTTGTTCAGGAGTAACATTTGACTTTTTTGAGTGAGAGATCAAAGCTATGTGTGGTTTATAGGGTAGCTGCTGTGTTCCAGAGATATCACAGCCACATGCTTTTCTCCCCATATGGGGGACACTCGCCCATCAGAGCTGAATATGATCAGATACAGTGCCAACGTATCTGGACAGAATTACTTTTTTTTTTTTTTTATCGATTTTTAAAGTTTGTCCTGTTTCACTACTACATGGCCGGAGTCATGGGGGACAGCTAATATTATATATGCTTATTTAAGCTTATATTATTATAAGCATAATTTTCCTTGCTGTTAATTACTAGAAATTACTTACAAATCCTCTTTCTAACTTATAAAGCCATGACCGAATTAGCTCTGAACTCAATAAACTTCATATATTAAGCTCTTTGGGCACAAGACTCAAGGTGTCTTATAGCGCCAAGGATAAAGGAAATAATCAGATATGATTCATTCTTCAGGTTGGTTGTCCCTAAGCCATGAAATCATCTGATGTGATCTAACAAGTGAATGTGAGACTGATAAATTCTTATTTGGTAATGCCAGAGCTGCCAGTTTTCCCTGGCATAAAGCTATATTCATTGAGCAATTATCGTGTGTGTATCAGTTACGTTGGGTTCACAGTATCATTACACTGACGGCAGAGAGCTCTAACCACGTTCGGCTGTATTTTCAAAGTAAGTGCTGCAGTTTTCACAGCATTAGTGACCTACAGTAGCGTGGATTCCTGACACAAGAAATGTCTTGCTGTGCTTTGGATATTCTCCTCAAGTGCTCGTCACTTTTCCTGCAGATCTGTCTGCTTACTTGACTGTTAATTGGAACTGTACAGCTGTGTATGGGTGTGTGTGTGTGTGTCTGTGTGCTTTGTGATGAAGAGGCATCTAGTCTTGAACTGGTTCCTGTCTTATAGGTGATGCTTCCAGCACATGCACTTAAGATATAAATGTATAATGGGATAATTCATTGCATTTTTCATTTTTTAAGGAGCTGAAAACTATACTGACAGAAGTGGAAGATACGTAGGAAACAGCAACAGAGAAATTATGCATATGTGTGTATAAAGTATATGTATGTGAGTGTAAGTGTGTGAATATGCACATATATACGAGGTCGGACACAAAAAAACAAAACCGGGCTAACCCTATAGCTCAGGAACCAAGAGTGAGAGGGGAGAAACAGAGAGATGTTTATAGATGTTCAAACTTGTCACAGTGAGAAAAGGCTCAACTCGATTGCATCACTCAGTATGAATGGACGCATGTTCAAATATGGACATTTTCTTAACCTCGTCCGGAAACAGAATGTCGGAGTGCAATTGTGAACAGTGAGTTAACATCAAGTTTCTTGTGAAACTGAAGAAATCTGTGATGTAAACTTTTCAATTATTGACTGAGGCTTAGGGTGAAGAGCGCTTGTCTCGTGCACGCGGTTTTGAATGGCACCAGTCAGTGCTCAGAGGGCAAAAAACGATGGAGATCCTCAACAGCCTTTCACAAAATGATCTGTGGAATTGCTTTGGACGTTGGCAGCATCATATGCAGCCATGTGTCGTCTCAGAAAGTAACTATTTTGAAGTTGATTGCAATTTTCTTAACTCTTTCAGGGCGGATGTCGACTTTTGTCGAAATTCAGGGGTCCTCTAACAACAACAATGAATGATATATCACATGTAGCGGTCCTCTAACACTACTCGGCTGTTAACGGCGACAAAACTCACTGTGATGTTTTAGTTTGACTCTCTTGTTGATTTGACCTCAACGTCCTGCGCGTCTACGAGTAGAGAAGAGCAAACAACTTCTAAAATGGCATCGACATCTGGAAAGAGACCAAAGCGATCGCGTAGAACCAAATACTCCTTGGATGGTGTTCAGTGTGTTATCGCTGACTGGGACTCTGACTTGTCGGACTCCGGTTTTGATGCAAGTGATCTGGAGATGGAAAATGAAACACCGCCATCAGCTGATCGAGGCGTAGAACACGTTTGTGTAGCTGATGAGCGTACGACAATGTATGCCTGGGAGGACCGGCACTTACGATGACAAGAGGTACAAACCCGATGGTGTGGCACTATGACTGCCACCCACCCTATGCACAAAGACAGCCAGCCCACCGTGAAGGGTGCCAGCAGCAGGCAGTAGACGTTTTTTGTTTGAAACCATTGCTTTGTGTGGTGTTCAGCCCTCAAAGAGTTGATTTGTTAAATAAAAAGAGTTACAGGCACAGTCGTGTTATTTTTTTTTGTGTCGTATACATTATGATTGAAGACATGAGTGGACTGGCGTCCCAATCAGGAAGGGTGCTTTGTTACCAGGCCAGGAGTGGATGGAAGAAATTGTTGGATGGGCATCCTGGCAGGTATAGTTGGTGTTCTCTCTCCTGATCAGGATGACATTTTACATTTACTTATGTAGCTGATGCCTTTATCCAAGGTGACTGAAAACATTTAAGATATAATTAGTGACATTTGTTTTTGCTTCTTCCAGTTGGACTACAGGCAGGTGAAGTGACTTGCTCACGGTTACATGGTGTCAGTAGTGGGATTTGATCACACCACTTCAGGGTTTGAGGTCCAAATCCTTAACTGCTATGTCACACTACTCGTGTCCATACAAACATAATGGAGCACAGAAGGACAGAGGAAGGCCTTCTCACATATGCCACATGGCAGCATCCCTCTGCTGGGACTCCCATGTGCAAACCTGCATGGCTGCCCATTGAAGCTACAACTCCATGGTTTCTAGGGTGTGCCACGAAAGGGCGCTTCTGGGAGACTTCTCTGCTTTATGTTGTGGCACCAGAAGTACTCCTGGATCTGGCAAAAGAAAAGCCACTTCACCTCACCCCGGAAAGTTGGAGTCAGGAGAAGAGGAGAAGAAAACGATTGAAGGAGGCAAAGGAGAAGAGTTGCGCTTGCGGTGATTGTTTTTTGAGGTTTCATGTTGTCCCCGTCTGAGTTTCTTCTGGGTGCTTCATCAGTCCAAAGACATGCAGGTTAGGTAAATTGGTGTTGTGAAACTGGCCCTAATGTGTGCTTGTATGTGTCTAAGGAGTTTGTGTATGTACCTTGTGATAGACTGGCACCCTGTCCAAGTGTTGACCTTGCTCAGGATAAAGTGGGTTAAGAAGCTGGATGAATAGATGGATGAAAATGACACAATGACGCACAACGAGCCTGCACATCACAACCCATTTTACTCTTTTTTGGTCACATACTCCTTCCCCTACCCAGGACAGCCTGGTGGAAATTTGCACCATTATGTCTCAGGAATATACAGAATACACTTTATAATGCAATACAAAGACTTACAAACACAGTGGTTTTCCATACAGCAGCTCTCTTTCTACCTTGCATTCCACCACGATACTAGTCTTCTGATGCGTTGTGTTGTATTATATTGCATTGTTCTTCTGCCCCTTCCTAAGGGTTATTTACGATTGTCAACAGGCAAGCACAAAGGAGATGCCTACTAATACCCAGTTGCCACCAACCAACAAACTCTCCGTTTCTTTCCTTTTCACTCTGCCAAATTAACTCTGATGAAGACACTGTGGGTCCTCCAATGGCACATATATCTGTAAAAGGTCCTTAGTGATTGCAAAGTCAGCTGTACGTTCAATGCAGAAACATGAGCGTGATGATGCTACAAAATGGGAATTCTATGAATGGGTATCAGCAACAGCCTACTTGTGTAATTTTAATGATGTGTAAGTGCAGTCATCATGGGGTGGAGGTCTACGACACAAGCAATGGATTCACTGGATGTTATTCTGAGTTGGCTTTCTTCATTGCAGCTGTACTTCCCACTTCTCCACATAACCAATTGCAACATGTAAAAAAGTGATCTAAAAATTTAAAGAACATAGAAATATCACCAACTTAAACATGTGTAATTATTAACAGTACAACTTATTTAAATTAACCTACTAGTCTATTCCCTCACTCGTGAACAAGATCCCAAGATACTTGAACTCCTCCACTTGGGGCAGGATCTCGCTCCCAACCCTGAGAGGGCATTCCACCCTTTTTTGGCTGAGGACCATGGTCTCTGATGTGGAGGTGCTGATTCCCATCCCAGCCGCTTCACACTCAGCTGCGAACCAATCCAGAGAGAGCTGAAGATCACAGCCCGATAAAGCAAACAGGACAACATCATCTGCAAAAAGCAGTGACCCAATCCTGAGTCCACCAAACCGGACCTTCTCAACGCCCTGGCTGCACCTAGAAATTCTGTCCATAAAAGTTATGAACAGAATCGGTGACAAAGGGCAGCCCTGGCGGAGTCCAACTCTCACTGGAAACGGGTTCGACTTACTGCCGGCAATGCGGACCAAGCTCTGACACCGATCGTACAGAGACCGAACAGCCCTTATCAGGGGGTCCGGTACCCCATACTCTCGGAGTACCCCCCACAGGATTCCCCAAGGGACACGGTCGAACACCTTTTCCAAGTCCACAAAACACATGTAGACTGGTTGGGCAAACTCCCATGCACCCTCCAGGACCCTGCTAAGGGTGTAGAGCTGGTCCACTGTTCCACAGGTGGATCGATGCGGCATCCGCAGTGATGCAGGTTATGCATTGGTCTGTCGTGATGAAAAAGGAGCTGAGCCGCAAGGCAAAGCACTCAATTTACCAGTCAATCTATGTTCCTACCCTCACCTATGGTCATGAGCTATGGGTAGTGACCGAAAAAACGAGATTGCGAATACAAGCGGCTGAAATGAGTTTCCTCTGCAGGGTGTCTGGGCTTTCCCTTAAAGATAAGGTGAGAAGCTCAGTCATCCAGGAGGGGCTCAAAGTAGAGCCGCTGCTCCTCCGCATCGAGAGGAGTCAGATGAGGTGGCTCGGGCATTTGATTAGGATGCCTCCTGGACGCCTCCCTGGTGAGGTGTTCCGGGCACGTCTAACCGGGAGGAGGCCCCGGGGAAGACCCAGGACATGCTGGGGGGACTATGTCTCTCGGCTGGCCTGGGAACGCCTTGGGATTCTCCCGGAAGAGCTAGAAGAAGTGGCCATGGAGAGGGAAGTCTGGGCATCTCTGCTCAAGCTGCTGCCCCCGCAACCCGACCTCGGATAACCGGAAGAGGATGGATGGATGGATGGATGGATACTAGTCTATTATATATTTAAAATAGAATGTCTGTCTGTTTGGTCTGTCCAACCATAACCCTAATCCTAACCATATATTATTCTACACCTGACACTCGTAAATAATCAATCAACCTTACAATGTTCTTAGCATTTCGGATGTTTTGGGAAATGTAACCCCTGTATGGTACCTTGACCCTTTTATAAGGGTCCCCGGTAACATAATTCTTTGATGACAATCGTATTAACCATCTGAGGGAAAATTCACCTGGCTTTCAAGTGACCACCAGTGACTTATAGTGGGTGCCATCATAGTGGTAAGGGAGATGGCAGCTCTCTGAGGTTGAGTTCAGCACTGGAGTGCACCTCATGCTGTTTTTGTAATTCTTGAGAGCTTACATTTACTTATTTGACTGACGTCTTTATCCAAGGAGACTTACAACATTTATGATACAATTGGTTGCATTTCTTTTGGTTTTCCAATTGGAGCACAGGTAGGTCAGGTGACTTACTCAGGGTCACAAAGTGGTGTCAGTAGTGGGATCTAAACCCACAAACTCAGGGTCTGAAGTCCAAAGCCTTAACCACTACACCACACTGTGATGCTGAGAGAGAGCTGGAATTATTAAATTTACTCTGGGTGTGAGGAAGCAGCTAGGTCACCATCATTATTAAATATGTATAAGTGTTTTTACATGAGATAAGAAAAAAATAAAAGCTTACCAGAATATTAAGAATCACACACTAAATGCCTTTGTTTGTATACCATGAAAAATGTGAATTCTTCTCATTGCTTAGCAGCTTAATCATTTTCACAAAGTCCACCCACAATTATACCAAACAATAAAGAAGCCTTTTCAACTGAACAATCGTTTCTTTTGTTCATTTGTCCTCCAGAAGGAATGCATTTTGGTGTTTCATGAAATGTTCCTTTAAAAAGAAAATCAGCTCTCAACTCCTGACTTCATCAAACCTTCATTGAGGTTCTAGAACTTAAAGTGTGCAGCTCAAAATATAAAAAGCGGCAAATGCATCACATCGTTTCTTGTTATCATCTAATGCCTTATGCTGTGATTATTTTTTTTTTTTTATTTTTGCTCCTCTAATGCCTATTATAATGCACACAGTTTAAACACCTGCATTCAAAGACTAAGTAAACCATTTATAATAATTGCAGATTTGATCTAAAAATATGAAACATGAACTTTTCTCTATTGATGACTGTTAATTTTAGGCTGCTGGATAGCTGAATTCAATGCCTGTGTCTAATTTTGATGCAAGGCACAATCTGTGGAATATCTGTCATTTTTAATTCAGAGAGCGAAGGCTAACGGTCTTCTGAGATGCAATTGCTAGAGCTTGAAACACAAAAGTCAACCCTCGATTGTTAGGGGAAAATACAGTATAGTTTGACATTTATCTTTCCACCTGCTGAGCCTGTTCCTTTCTCTTTGTTAATATTTTGGGGGGCAAAAGCAGGAACCAATACTGGAAGGGTCAGCAGTACACCACAGAGGAATTTGAACTTCCATCCATACATTTTCTAACCCATTTACCCAGAGTCACAGAAAACCAGCAGGGATCATTATTAAAACGGGATGACCCAGTTGGCACCCCAACATTTATTTTTGAACTCGTGTCGAACTTTTCAATAGATGGTTTACTACAAATGTTGATGCCGAGGTCTACGTTGATTACTTAGATTTCAACAGGTAGCATAGCTAGTCTTTATATATTGTGAAATGGACACTGTATAGCGCCCGACCCAGCACAGACTGACACTGAGGCACGTGTAAAAACACAAAGGACTTTTATTTTCTTCAGCTGGAGGGCACGTCTTCCCCGTGAACCCCCCAGCCACAACACAGTCCAAGTACGCACCAATCACAACCACTCCTCCCTTGAAGCTTCGTCCTCTCCTCCCGACTCTGGCCACTGAGTGGTGGTGGCTGGCCCCTTTTATAGCCCACCCAGAAGTGTTCCAGGTGCTTGACCACCTGGTCCCAGTTGCACTTCCAGATGGGGCTGAAGATTTGTCCAGCCGGGCTGTGGAATCCACGCAGCACCTCCTAGTGGCCACTCCAGCTCCCAACTGGGCTGTGGAGGACTCCATCTCCCATGGAGCCCTGCAGGAGGTTGGGGAATCACCGGTGGCCAGGGAGGCTGCCACCAAGCATCCCGGAGGAGGTATTGAGCTACCCATGATTGCTCCCCTGGAACATATGCAGCAGGGGTGTCCCGGCTGGGCATGGGACCCGGCCGCCCGTCACAATATAAAATGACATGCCTATGATTGGCTGAGTTAAGAGTCACAGAAAACCAGCAACTATCTTGAGAGCACATGGACACACGTGGAGCACAGTGGGGAGCCAAATCATCTGACAGCACATGCACTCATACTGGCATAGCATTCTTAAAACCTCTTTAATTCAGCTTATGGTCATTGGTGACCAGAGTCTATCCCTGGAGCTCTGCAAGCGCAACTCCAGGTCTTCAGAGATGTGGGACCAAAACCAGTGTACTTATAGTTATATTTATTTTTGTTCACTAAAGTCAATGTCACATTACAAGCCTTCTAGTTGGAGGGTATGTATGACTTGTCACTGATCCCGTTGCCACACCAAATCAATTTACTTGACTGAAAATCACGGTGTATGTCAAATTTATCAACTCCATGACGACATTTGTTATCACCCCTTTTTCTGACAGCCAATGGCATGCTGCCTGACAGAGAACAGAACAGGTACAGCAAGTTCAGCCACAGTCTTTGTCATTTTTTTCTTCTTTTTTTCCTTTCTGTTGTGTTATGTAAAACATGAGACATCAGACAGACGAGCTTATTACTTTGAATGTTGAAGTCAAAAACAGCAGCGTTCTTTATTCCTTATCACTGCATTATATTCATTAGTTGTCAGCTGTCATGCACACAAGGCCACCCTTACACTTACCGTACTTACTTAGACTTAGTTCTTCCCGTGCTGTTAAGCACATCGGGCAATGAGGTCCCTCCATCACTGTCAGCACCCTGCAAGAGCTTCAGCTTCTTCCCAAGACACATCGGCTAGTTTGAGGTCACTGATGAAAGGCATTTGCGCTTGTTTAGCCCTTATTGGGACCCAATTCATGGCTACTCGGGATATTGGGTGACAGAGCATATGAAGAATATGGCTGGCTAATTGGCGATGGGTGATGTTAAGACTAGTTGATCTGCTCCATTGTAGAAGTTCCTCATTTGTCACTCAATCAGTATAATGAATTTTGAGGATCTGTCTCAGGCAGTGACGGTTGATCGTCTTGATGATGCTGGTCGACATCTTCTATGTCTCACTCGTGTAGATTGCTGTCAAAACGATGGAGCAGTAAAACTGTAGCTTGATCTTGACGGAGATCGAGACTGATATCCAGATAGATCAGAGGCAGTGGAACATGACTAAGGCCTTCCCAATATGACCCTGGACTTTGGTCTCAGCATCACTACAATGACAGACAATGCTCCCTAGACAGATGAATGTATTGGCCATCGGCCATCTCACATAGTGCAAACGGTGATATTCCCCTGAGCACTCGGATGTCCAATCTTCATGAGCTTTACTTCTCTGAACTAATTTGCAAGTTGATTCTAATTCCTTCCTGTCTGAGTTTCATTGTGGTGTCCTGGAGTGAAGTGTCATCCTCAGACAGTAGCACAATGTCATCAGCAAAGTCTTGATCGGTCAGGTAATTGTGGTCTGTCCAACTAACGCCCCTACAACTAAAGAAAGATTCTGGAGCAGAACTTCATTAAGGATATCTATGTACTTTGCTCCATTCAGCTTTCCCTCAACCCTGTCTAGTCTCTTAGGTCCTGTCACTGAAACATAACCCTACGGTATGATGCTGGCACTACCATGTTTCACTGTTGGAATGGATTTGCGCAGGTGATGAGCGGTGCCTAGTTTCCTCCAGACATGATGCTTAGAATTGAGGCCAAGCAGTTCAGCCATGGTTTTACCAGACCAGAGAATCTTCCTTCTCATAGTCTGAGGGTTCCTTAGTTGCCTTTATAAAAACTCCATGTGGACTGTCATGTGTCATGAGGCCAGTCTGCCATAAAGCCCATATTAGTGGAGTGTTGCAGCAGTTGTCCTCCTCACCATTTTTTCCATCTCAACACCGATTCTCTGGAGCTCAGCCAGAGTTCGAGTTGGGTTCTTGGTCACCTCCTTTATCATGGTCCGTCTCCAATGATTGTTCAGTTTGGCCAGGCACCCAGATTTAGGAATAGCTGTGGTTGTTCCCAACATTTTCCATTTAAGAACTATGGAGACCACTGTGATCTTAGAAACTTTCCCCTGATCGCTCCCTAAGCTCTGAAGGCAGTTCCTTCAACTTCATGGCTTGGTTTTCACTCGGCAGTAGGGCCCTCTGAATTATAGGTGTGTGCTTTTACCAATTACTGTAAATACTCGTGGAAACGTTCTCCCATGGATTAGTCGGGACTTGATTTTATCGTATAATTTCTGGTATTTTATAATGTCGGTCGTATAAGTCGAATGCGGAAACTCATGCTATTGGTCCAAGAGATTATGATATGCTAACGCCCACCTGAGAGAGTAACCACGGTGCACACGGCCTTTTTATTCTATGTGGATGCAGCAATGCGCTGTATCAGCGTGTGCTCCTAACCTCTCTCTCTCTCTCTCTATTGTGCCCACGTGACCACACGGTAATACCCAAACTATTCCGAAGCGACATTTGCACTGTTTTGTGTTTTTTGTATCTGACACCCTCATACACCTTTATCGTAAGAGCATCCCTTATCTACGATGGAGCATTCAATCAGAGGAAGATATGAAGCTGGTTTTAAATTAAACGTCATTGAAGTAGTGAAAGAAATTGGTAACTGCGCTGCTGCAACAAAATTCGATGCATCTGAGAAACTGATGTGAGATTGGTGGAGGCAAGAAGATGTAAAAAAAATAAATAAATAAATAAAGTAAGTGTCGCAATTTTGAATGGGCGTATTAGTCGGGGTCTGATTTTATGATCGATTTTTGTGAGTACATACGGTATGTCTAATCAGCTGAAATGACCTCTGGGGACTCCAAAACGAGATGTAGTATTGGATGTACCTATGCCAAATTTCAAGAGTCATCGCAAATGTAACATTTCAATTTTTCATTTTTAAAGCATAGGCATTAAGGCATTAGATTATAATTTTTAAACTTGAGTATTGAGTGTTGTTTGACAAGGGAAAAAATGAATGTAAATGATTTTAGCATAAAGCTACAGCATAACAACTTGTGTAAAAAGTGATGGGGTCTGAATACTTTCTGAAAGCACTGGAAATACTTAATACTAGCCAACCCTCAGCGTAGCATACACCGCATAATTATGTATTGATGGGTGAATACTTCCTGAACGACACAGTTATCCAAATGGGGTGGGTTTGAGGATACGACTGTGAGTGAATGAAAAGATGGAACTCTGGAGAGAGCAACATACAATTGTCCGTGACTGAAAACTGGGTTTGGCAGATACAGGCATATCGTTTTGAACGTTTGTCCCTGTGCCTTATTAATTGTCATTGCAAAGGCCAATCTAACAGGAAATTGTCTGCGTGTAAAAGTAAAAGGCAAATTTGAATCTGACGGGAATAAGGACAGTTTGTGAGGTAGCAGCTGTGATAGTCTTACACTCCAGTACATTGCGGTGAATGCTGGTAACAGTCAGTCTAGTGCCATCACAGAGACTTCTTGCTGGCCTGAGGTTTCTGAGAAGCATGACGACTGAACCAATTTTAATTTTGAGTTTATGCGGAGGCATGCCAGTGGGAGTAAGACTATTAAGAAATTCTTCGGGGAATGAAACTTGATCTGCGGGATCGTCTGTGACGATGGAGTCAACGCTGGTGAAAGTTACTTCATCAGTAGGGATAAGTTTCAATACCTGTTCATTAAGGTGTAACGAGTCTTCGTTGTTGACGCTTAATATAGCTCGCGTACTGAGTTGTTCCAGAGTCACAGTTGAGAAACACTTTTTTAATGAGTTTTAAGCACAGGGAAAAAAATGAAAATTTGAAACATCCGTAATGTAATAAACCACCAAGAAAAGTAACATTGAAACAATGCACGCTACGCACCGATCGCTGTAAACAGAAGTGAAAATAAAATCAAGCCCGGTGCATTCTTTAACTGCCTTCTCTGCCTTATGCATCCAGCCCCCTCTCTTTCACGCGTGTGTCTCTGTCTCGCACGCCTCTGTGTGTATGTCTCTCTCGTGCACCTGTGTGTGTGTGTATGTCTCTCTTGCAAGCCTGTGTGTGTGTGTCTCTCTCTCTCATGTGTGCATGTGTTTGTGTGTGTCTCTCTCTCGTGTGTGTGTGTGTGTGTGTGTCTCTCTCACGTGCCTGTGTGTGTGTGTCTCTCTCGTGCACCTGTGTGTGTGTGTATGTCTCTCTCGCAAGCCTGTGTGTGTGTGTGTGTCTCTCTCATGTGTGCGTGTGTGTGTGTGTCTCTCTCTCACGTGTGTGTGTGTGTGTCTCTCTCACGTGCCTGTGTGTGTGTCTCTCTCACGCACCTGCGTGTGTGTGTGTGTCTCTCTCGCGTGTGTGTCTCTCTCACATGCCTGTGTGTGTGTCTCTCTCATGTGTGCGTGTGTGTGTGTGTGTCACTCTCTCGCGTGTGTGTGTCTCTCTCTCGCACGCCTGTGTGTGTGTGTCTCTCTCTCTCTCTCTCTCTGGCTCGCTCACTTGCTCGCTGCAGAGGAAGAGACTGAACACGTGCGGAAATCATCGGCGTGCATGGCTGCTTAGTGAATTATTGTTGGTGGGCGGGGCTCTGTTAGTTGGTGGGCGTGGCTCTGTCTTGCGTGCGTCTTGCTTGCCATGGACGGTTTCTGAGAAGCATGACGACTGAACCAATTTTAATGTAGAGTTTATGCGGAGGCATGCCAGTGGGAGTAAGACTGTTAAGAAATTCTTCAGGGAATGAAACTTGATCTATGGGATCGTCTGTGACGATGGAGTCAATGCTGGTGAAAGTTACTTCATCGGTAGGGATAAGTTTCAGTACTTGTTCATTACGGTGTAGCGAGTCTTCTTTGGTGACGCTTAATATAGCTCGCATACTGAGTTGTTCCGGAGTCACAGTTGAGAAGTTGATGTCACCATATAGTTGTTGAACGGGATCAGAAATAAAAGGAAAACAATGTGAAGGTAATGGACGTGGGAGGAGTTATTAGAGTTGGCGGGCGGGGCTCTGTCGTGCGTGCCATGGTCGGCTGCTTAGTGAATTGTTGGTGGGCGGGGCTCTGTGAGTTGGCGGGCGTAGCTCTGTCTTGCATGCGTCTTGATTGCCATGGACTTAGTGAAATATATATATAGATGAAAGAAATTTGTTTTCTCTCTTGTCAGTTTAAAGGCCATTTTCAAGGTTGATCAATTGCTCTTTTAAAGAGGGACTTGGAGCAGAAATCCCAGCACCAACCTCTTTTAATTAGACAGACAGACAGACAGACAGACAGACAGACAGACAGACAGACAGACAGACAGACAGATAGATAGATAGATAGATAGATAGATAGATAGATAGATAGATAGATAGATAGATAGATAGATAGATAGATAGATAGATAGATAGATAGATCTTTATTGTCATTGTCACTTTTACAAAGGAACAATGAAATTGAAGGTGCAGTCAACTCAGTGTGAGGCATAAGAGACTGTTGGAATAAAAGACAAGAAGAGAGAAAATAATAACAAACCAAATAGTAATAAAAGTACTTTACAAAATATACAAATTGCACTTGTTGACTTAAGGTCTATATTGCACATTGGCAGAATGATATGGAGCAGTTTTATTCTGAGTTCAGGGCCATGATTGCGTTTAGATAAAAGCTGTTTTTAAGGTGGTTTCTCCTGGTTTTCATTGCTCTGTGTCTCTTGCCCGATGGCAAAAGTTGGAAGAGGCAATGACCAGGATGTGATGAATTCTGTGAAATGTCAATTGCTTTTTTGCCGCATCGGGAGGTGTATATTTGTTCCATAGTGTGGAGGGTACAACCAATTGTTCTCTCTGCTGTCCTGACGACCCAGTGGAGCGCTTTTCTTTCTGAGGAAGTGCAGCTGCCGTACCACACACACAGTCCGTACGTGAGCCTTTTATGACATACAAGAAGGATGGTGACTTTATTCTAACCCCAAATCACACAAACCAGAATTTTTAAATAATAAAAATACAATTAAAACATTTAAGCCTGTTGGAATTCTGTATTGGTATTTTGATGGGATCTAGTATAGTTTTCTGGATAACAAAGAGACAAAATTAACTGCACTGTTTAATTTTTCATTTATTTAACTTACTGTATGGCAAGCTTATTTTTTTCTGAAAAACACATCTTTGAAGATTCTGCAGCATTCTTCCACTGCATGTTTGTTCAGTTTTCTCATTTTGCATACTATGAGGTGTGCTACGAGAGCCTTGAAAATTTTCGGTTTTCCTATACGTGGAAGAAGTGAAAAACGCACTCTGATCATGAAGGATAAATTAATGGGGAGCTAAATTGCAAGGATCACCATCTGGATGGAGTATTGTATTCAAAATACATTCATATGACTTGGGGGTCCCCAGATTTTTTAACTACCCAATGTGAATCCAGCAATACTGCGTTTCCTGTGCCAGGCCGGCATGTTGAGAAGTGATCTGCTCTACAATGTGCTTTTTTTCTAAATGTTTTCCTGTCATGGAGTAGATTCCAAATTGTCTCCTTGGCCTTCAGTTTTTCATTCCAGTCAATTTCATAATCAGTAAATCATTCTTGCTTTTAACTCGTCTCCTTGGCTTTCTTTCTGTGGCTTTAAAGGTATCACATTGAGAGACGAAATTCTTTAAGATACCTAGAAAGTTGTTTTTATTATAGCTTTAAATTTATACGTTTTTTTTCTTTTCGATGTACTTTTTTTGTTAACGTTGCTCCATTAATTACAAAAATTAACAACAAGAGAGTAAACACTGATGCAGATTACAATGAATTTTGAAGAGGAGTAGCTACTTCTTTGTCATTCCCCATCTGTTTGTTTATTAACACACAAAGGCTTAAATAATGAAAACGTCTGAAACAAAAGTAAGACAGCAAAACCTTAACAAGCAAAACAATTAAAAACATTCCAAAACCTGCTTAGGCAAAGTCAGGGGCACAGAGAGCTGGAACCATCTCCAGCAAAATAAAAAATCCTGGATGGTATACCAGTCCACTGCAAGGCACATTCGGTGGCAGAGCATTCACACTCAATCAAGCGTGACCAACTTGGAGTAACCAAGAAACTCAAGATGGAAGTCTCTGAGGAAACCATCATGCGTAACGGAGTCTGTCGAGTATATCCATTGTCACATGTGAGGGAGCGTCAGTTATGGCACTATGGCCATGTGGCACGATTCCCAGAGGGTGATCCGGCTCCAGGATCCTCACTACTGAGGACCCAAACAACTGGACCAGGCCAAGGGGACACCCACGTAACATCAGATAGATGGTCATTTCCAGAGGGTGGGACTGAACTGTGTGTTTACCAACTGGGATCCCGAGCCGTTTTCGTTGTATGGTACCAGTGCATGCTCCCTAACCTAACCTGACCTGACCTGTGAAATATACGCATCAGAGGGTCATCTTCTGGGATCATCTGAGGTAAGCAATACCACCCCAGGCCGACAGGGTGCACTGTCACTAACCGTATAGCCTCTTTCTATACCCAAAGCTTCGAGAAGATGCCCAATGAAGGCAGCTGACTCTGCCCCATTTGGTTGGAGGACTATAACTTCCCTGAAGGTGGCATTTCATTTGATCTTAGGCTTAGCGCAGGACTTGACCATTCAAGACAAGCATTGCAGCTTTGTGTTTTTTGTTTGCTCTTGCACCACTGAGTGCTACTTCTGTTGATGCTGGCACTATTATTTAACGGAGAGACGCAGTTGGCACCCTAACATTTTAATTTCTGAACTCATGATGTACTTCACACAACCACACCACATTACTAAAAGGATAAGTGTCTGTGTGTCCATCTGGTTTCTATGTCTCTGTCTTTCCAACAAATGGCACATCACAAGCATTTGTAGGAATACACTTAATTTGTCATTCCAACAGATGGCACATCATCAACTCTGCTTTATGAATCTTATTCCAAATGGCATATAACAGAGACATATTCATTGCATTTCTCATTCCAAAAATGTGTTACAACAAATTTTTGTGATGTGTTATTTGTTGCAATGACAAATGCAATGCAGTTTATTAGTACATTACAAAATACGTTCCAATAGATGGTGCACTGCAAATGTTGATGCTGAGGTCTACGTTGATTACTTAGATTTCAACCAATCTTAGACAGGTAGCACAGCTAGTCTTTCTATATAAAATTACACGCCTATGATTGGCTCACTGACTGAGCATAAATATTTGGCTATTTGCATACATCCTAAGGAAAATGACCTCTTTATGGCCTGCAAAAATCCAACCTCATCCAAAAGTTAATTTATTTGTGTAAGCAGAAGACACGTGGGAGACTCTGCAGTCACCTGCAAGATGGTTCTATGGGCTGATGGTAAACTCCATGTTTGGCCTAAGAAAAATACAGCATAGTACAAAAAACACACCATTCCTCACCATGAGCCATTGTCGCTTCGTGGTGTTAGATGGTTCTCTGCAGCAGACCCCGGAAGGCTTATGAGGTTAGAGGGAAAAGTGAATGTTAAAGAATAAAACCTGATGCAGTCTGAAAGAAACATGCACCTTGGGAGAAGATTTATTTTGGGGGTTTTTGCTTTGCTGGAAACAAAAGAGAGTCCAGATCTCATTCCAGTGGAGAATTTGTGGCTGGTCCTGAAAAAGGCTGGTCACTCATGATCTCCATGACGTCTGACAAAGCTTGAGCACTTTTACAAGGAAGAAGATGTGCAAAGCTGATTGAGACTCAAGGGTGTCATGGCTGCCAAAGCTGCATCTGCTAAATGCTGAATACTTATGCAATCAATTATTTTGCATTTTATATGGTATTTCTAATTAATTTAGACTGCTTTGCAGAGATCTGTTTTCATGTTGACATTATTACATTTTGTTTACATTGTGATTAAATGTTGCATAGCAATAAAATATGAAACGTTCTAATGAGGTGGATACTTTGTATAGGCACAGTAAAGAGAGACTCAAGGGTGTAATGGCTACCAAAGCTGCATATGCTAAGTATTGACTTGAATGGGGTGAATACTTATGCAATCAGTGATTTTGTATTTTATATGGTCTCAGCTTTTAAATCCCGGCTGAAGACTCACAACTTCAGTTTAGCACACCCTGACTAGAGCTGCTGATTAACTGTACAGACTGCATCACTGTTGTTAGTCATTAGCATTAAAACATAAGTAACATGACAGTTAGAATTGGATACTAACCCTCACCTGTTCTGTTTCTCTTCTCGGTACTCAAATGTGGCACTTGGTGCCACGGCCCACCTGTCAAGTTGTTTTGCCTGCCTAAGGTAAAGTCATCCCTGATGGAGGATGGCAGGAATCGTGGGAAGGAGGGATCCTTTCATCGGATTGGCTGGCCCAGCACTGTTTCAGCCATGGAATGGCCAAATGGGAGAGGCAGCTTGATGGATGAGGTCTCCAGGACTCTAAAAATATCCAAATCTTCTAATGTGATATCATCTACTGTTAAATTCTGCTCCGTACTTCTAAAATTTTTATTTTTATACTATATTGAGGATTTGTTCTGTTCTGTGTAATGTATTGTATTGTATTTACCCCCCCTTCTTTTGACACCAACTTCACGCCCAACCTACCTGGAAATGGGTCTCTCTTTGAACTGCCTTTCCTGAGGTTTCTTCCATTTTTTCCCTACAAGGGTTTTTATTTGTCTTCATAGAGAGTCAAGGCTGGCGGGCTGTCAAGAGGCAGGGCCTGTTGAAGCCCATTGCGGCACTTCTTGTGTGATTTTGGCATATACAAAAATAAATTGTATTGTATATGGTATTAGCTGTGTAAGCCCGTGGTGTAAAAAGCCCGTGCTCCTAGAAACCATGGATTCTGGCACTTCAATCAATCAATCGCATCGGTTGTACATTAGCGGCTAAGTGAGGTTCTCTTTCCTCAGCGGTTTCGTTTTGCCGATGTGCTCGTCTCTCTTGTGTATTAGCGGCTAAGTGAATTTCTCTTTTCTCAGAGGTTTCACTTTGACGACAGAGTCAATTTCTTTGAACTTCATGCCTTAGCCTCGCACTTCCGGGCCGGACAGACAGACAGACAGACACACTTCCATGTGTAGACGTTTATATAAAAGATTTCTAATTAATTTAGACTGCTTTGCAGAGATCTGTTTTCATGTTGACCTTATTCCATTGTGATTCAATGTTGTATAGCAATAAAATGTGACAAGTTCCAATAACGTGGGTACTTTGTATAGGCACAGTAAATCTTCCATCCATTTCTGAAACGTCTTAATCCAGTTTAGTGTCACGGGTGCCAGGGTTTATCCTGGTAGATTGCAGCACAAGGCATGAACCCAGAAAGAAAGTTATGATATTAAAATGCAACCAAATATCTGTTAATCAGAGCCTGTCAATCTATTTGGTGCCCTCAGTGGCCAGATAGGGTGCTGTCATGTGAGGAGCGCATGCTCTGGACACCAAGGGGTGGCGTTTATGCCACTCAAGTGGAGCGCACTTTGCAATCCCTTCCAACCCACCGCTATGCTACGGACATCAAGGGGCGTCTGTTTGGTAAATCAAGGGGCACGTGATCAGGACACTGAGGGGAACCCCCCCCCCCCCTACACACACACACACACCCAGCCCATCTTCAAAGTCTAATAATACTGAATGCACGTTAAGTGCACCAAGGTGCCGTCTATGAAACTCAAGTGGCGTGTACTATGGAATCGCCCCACACAGTGTTATGGAAGCCAAAGGCTACTGTGGTGAAAATTTATGGGGCACGCACTCTGGACACTGAGGGAGATTCTCCCCAAGAAGTTTAACAAGAGTACTGAATACACTATGGACACCAAGAAGCACTGCTTATGAAACTCAAGGGACGTGGGCTACAGGCCCCATAACCTTAATAGCCTCTCAGCATTTGCCTTATTATAATTTGCTGAAGAATTAGAAGGGCATTGGGAACCCCAGGGCTACCACTGCCACTTCATGGATCCAATGTCCCAGGTTTGAATCTCAAGCCCGGCCATTGTCTGTGTGGAGTTATGCCCTTGTCAGCATGGATTTTGCTCCGAGTTCCTTCCGATAGGTGAGGTAGACTGAGTGTAAATAAACCCTAATCCTGTGATGGGCTGTAACCCTATCCTGGGTTGTTTATTGCCTGGCATCCATTTCTATTGAGGCAGACCCCGGCCTGTGCTGAAATGGAGCAAACAGGTTTGAGATGTTACCTTATATATTATGAAACCACATTTTTTCTTCTTCAGTCTTTCGAAATGAAGGATGCATAACAGATCTATCAACAGACAATCAGCTATCCTGAAGAATCAACGCAGCAGACATCTGAGAAATGGCAGGATAAACAGCTGCAGAAACACCTGGTTGCCCCTGCTGGTATTATCAACAATGATATAGGAGACTGCTGATCAGGAATAATGATGCATTTTGAATGCAATTTGCAGGCATTGATTAGAAAACTGTGGAGGTGATGCTTCCTGCGAGGTGCCGAAATTGCACACCATGTCATAATAGCCACTAGTTTTGACAACACTAAATAAACCCTAAACATTTAATCAAAAGAGTCCTTCATGAAAAACCAAAGTCCAGGTTTGAACCCTGTTGGTTGTTTTCTCTGTGGTGGGCTGGCACCCTGCCCGGGGTTTGTTTCCTGCCTTGCACCCTGTGTTGGCTGGGATTGGCTCCAGCAGACACCCGTGACCCTGTAGTTAGGATATAGCGGGTTGGATAATGGATGGATGGATGGATGGATGGTTGTTTTCTAAATCATGATGCCCGGGTAGCTTCAGACAGTTTCCATGAAATCCTTGTAGATTCTGGATTGACGAAATATTGGCAGTGGGCCCAGAAAGGGTGGCAATCCCTCTGAGGGGTTAACCACACGTTCTGACCCAAAAACAAAAAGGGAAAAGCAAGAAAAGGAAAGAACGCTTTGATCAAGTCTGCTCTGATTTCTACTCTTGTTAACACTGAGGAAGAGTGAAAGCGGTGCCATTTAGAAGCTATTTTTAAGATAGTTTGGTTTACTGCTTGTGGGTGGTGGGATTAAAAGAAATCTCATCCATCATTGACCCTGTCAGAGTGGTGGGGACCTGAACCTGTGTACACACCAACAGGAACATGGCAGAAGACAGGACTGGAGGGAATGTTTTTTGGTATGCAGGTAGTATGTCCTAGTGTTTAAGGCATAAAGTGTGCCACACTGTGTGGTCCTGCTTGTACTCAGATCTGAAAGAGATGCATGTAAAGTGTCTCGAGATCCTTGTTGTAGAAAGTTGCTACACAATGTGAGCAAATATACTCAGTTACGTTACTCTGTGAGCACTGCTTACTTTAATGTCAGTTCAACTCTGGACCAGGCCGCAATCGATCGCAAAGCACAGCTATGCAACCCACCTACTGTACACTCGCACTCACACATACACACCCACGACCACTCTGTGTTCTGTTCCCTACAGGAAACAGTCTTTTTACATAAAACCACCTAGGAGACTGAGACATAATCAAAAAATACATGTCAGGCTAGAAAACTAGAAAATCAATCCGATCTTTCAGCAATTATGAAGACTATTTAGTAAATCAGAGCAGACACTGCAAAAGATAGATGACAAAGTCCTAAGAAACGTTGGGGTACCAACCAGGATGCCCTCTTTACTTCCAACACAAGAATAAACAAAACAAGCGCATGATGGCATAAACTCTACACCAGCGTTTCTCAACCTTTAAGTATCTGCGACCCGAGTTTTCATAACAGTTTTAATCGCGGCCCCCCTAACGTTTTTTTGAACGGATCCCACTAATACCAATTTGTTCTTTTTTAATTAATGATATATCATAGATGCATATTTTATTATACCTACTTAACTTTTATCGAAATTTATCTAACTCTATACTTATTTTTCTCCTATCAGAATGTAGTTTAAGTTAATTTGTTTTGGTTTCAGTAGATGTATTTTTCATATTTTCGATTCTTGTTTTCTTGTTTTCACATCTTCACACCCCCCTTTTTGTTACTTCGCGCCCCCCTAGGGGGGCCTGCCCCACAGTTTGAGAACCACTGCTCTACACAAAAGCAAAAGTAATAGTCTCCATGGCTCTTCTATTAAAGGGACCATACACTGGAGCTCTGTACTCTTTCCTAGACCGGGTCCAAATGAAATACCAAATTGTGGGACTGCCTGGCTTTTATGGTCATCGAACAGGAAGGGGCGGGGTCAGTTGCCATCATCATCTCCTCGGAGCAGAGGAGGGAAAAAGAGATGTCACCATTAAAAACAGCGCCCCCTCTCGCCCTGGTCAGTGTCTTTTCAGAAAAAAAAAAAAAAAGACGAGATTAGACAGGAGTCCCCGTGGACTATGATGTTTGCAGATGACATTGTAATCTGTAGCGAGAGTAGGGAGCAAGTTGAGGAGATCCTGGAGAGGTGGAGATATGCTCTAGGGAGGAGAGCAATGAAGGTCAGTAGGACCACCAAGACAGAATACATGTGTGTAAATGAGAGGGAGGTCAGTGGAATGGTGAGGATGCAAGGAGTAGAGTTGGCGATGGTGGATGAGTTTAAATACTTGGGATCAACAGTACAGAGTAATGGGGATTGTGGAAGAGAAGATGAAGAAGAGAGTGCAGGCAGGGTGGAATGGGTGGAGAAGAGTGTCAGGAGTGATTTGTGACAGACGGATATCAGCAAGAGTGAAAGGGAAGGTCTACAGGATGGTAGTGAGACCAGCTATGTTATATGGGCTGGAGACGGTGGCACTGACAAGAAAGCAGGAGACAGAGCTGGAGGTGGCAGAGTTAAAGATGCTAAGATTTGCATTGGATGTGACGAGGATGGACAGGATTAGAAATGAGGACATTAGTGGGTCAGCTCAGGTTGGGAGATGGTCAGAGAGGCGAGATTGCGTTGGTTTGGACATGTGCAGAGGAGAGATGCTGGATATATTGGGAGAAGGATGTTAATGATAGAGCTGCCAGGGAAGAGAAAAAGAGGAAGGCCTAAGAGAAGGTTTATGGATGTGGTGAGAGAGGACATGCAGGTGATGGGTGTGACAGAACAAGATGACGAGGGCAGAAAGATACGGAAGAAGATGTGGCGACCCCTAACTATGTACAATTCAATTTTTCTAATTCTAGCAAAACCTTTAAGTCAAAAAAAAAAAAATCATGTGAAGTGGAGATGCTACTATGTACACCCCCAGCATGGCTCGACTTCATGACCTACTTAGTACACAATTCATTAGCATTTAAAATTGAATGTGACCGCAGGTGCCGGCTCTGCTGTGTGCGTGTGTGTGTGTGTGTGTGTGTGTGTGTGTGGGTGGGTGTGCGCTTAAGTGCTCACGTGTGTGGCATAGAGACACCACCAGCCATTTTCATTCTGAACTGATGCTATGCAGAACACATTACACCAAATTAAATATTCAAAGGTATTACGTTTTCATTAAGAAGATCAGCCCTGAGCATTTCCCCTTATAAACCGACATTCATCTGTTTCTTTCATCTGTTTCTTTTTAGCTTCCCTTTACCTGCTACGTGAAATATAGCAGCGCACAGGGCTGTCTGCGTTTCTGATGCTGCTTTTCCTTCAATTAATATTTTATGAACTGGCTGTCTCACTGCTGGGCTGAGGTTTAGCTTGTAGAACCACTGGAGTAATTGGCACCCATTATAATTTAGAATTCTGAATATTACTGTTAATTAATTCCAAACCTCTTAGTTTTTTATTAGCCTTTTTTTTTCTTGTCTGGATACCCAGGCATCCTGCTGACAGTGCTTAGCAGTTGTAAATAAGCAGTAAATCTTCAGTTCTTTCTCATTCTGTAGATAAGGAGGGTTTTTTTTTGTTCAAATATGCCTAATTTATTTGCTTTCTCTATTATTTCTGTTGGTTAATTAACATGTGGAACAGCTCTGTAGTGCAGTGATTAGCAAGGCTGTCTCCCTACTCCAGAGTACTGGTTTGAACCCCATCTCTGGTTGACATTTCTTTGAAATGTTAGCGTTCTCCCCTATTTCTATGTGTGTGTTTTTCTTTGGGGGCCCTAGTTTCATCCTACGTCACCATATCATCTCAGAGGTTTATGGAGATGTGAGTACCTGGAGAATAACCAACATAGACACAGGGAGAACATGCAAACTCCAGACAGACAGAGACCAGTCCAGGATTCACACCCGGTGAGGCCGGAGTTGTGAGACAGCAGAGGTAACCATCATGCCACCCCAGAACTTACAGTGGATGACTCTAGTTATGTTAGTTACTAATTTAGAAGACCAACACAAACTTAACAAGGGGTTGGTTCCATAAAACCACTTTCCAGTATTTCATTTTTACCGTTGTCACACACATGCAAGTAGGAGGCAGCTAAAGGGCTTGAGTAATTGTAATGCGGGAGTGTGCTGACTGTCTCTCTCATACTCTCCTTGTGGTTATATACTAGCCCGGGTTCATATATAGGGAGCCAAGCCTGTCCCGAGTTACACTTGAATCCCGGACTAACTCCCCACCTGGAAACTCAGCCCCGGTACTTTCCCACCTGGGTAGTTTTTATGTCCTGTCCGGTTATCTTCAAGGGAATATACTGTACCATCCTGCCAGCTACGCCACTGTCACAAAACGACTCCAGACAAATATAAAGGTTTGGGGCAGCTACTCATATATTATGTCCAAACTGCAAAAAAGGTTGAAACAGAGCAAGACTGAGTCCGAAAACAGAAATGATTATATGGAGGTAAGATGGCGGTTTTAAAGGATGGTGGAATGATGTCTTTGGAACCGGAAGTGACGCCATCGGAGGCGCCGGAACTGGAAGTGACATCATCAGAGGTGCTGGAACCTGGCGAGATTTCCCAGGAATGGCCTACAACAGGGGTGTCGAACTCCGGGCCTGGAGGGCCGCAGTGGCTTCAGGTTTTCATTCTAACCCTTTTCCTAATCAGTGACCAGTTTTCACTGCTAATTCACTCATTTTGCCCTTTGTTTTAAGAGCCCTGTTTTTAAGGATTCAGTGCTCTGACTTGATTCATTTCTTCATTAAATGACAGCCAAACAGAAATGAGATGTGAAACGAGCCAACAGATGACCAGCTAAACTGAGTCTTCAAACTCCAACCAGTTTCACTCCAACCAGTTTCTTAATGAGAAGCTGATTCTTGCTGTTAATTAAACTCATTCTTTAATTCCATGGCTTGTTGCTGCTCTCATTCTGCCACAGCAGACATTTTGAAAATTGTTGATTTTCTGTTTTTTCTAAGAGCACCGTCAAAATGTTTTGGTGATCTGAGAGATCAGTCTTACTGAGACCTTCACCTTCCTTTATTTTCAGATATTGTGGATAGCTGGTTGTGTGGGCAGCTCGTTTTGTGTCTCATTGTTTTGCTGCTAATTAAGGAAAAAAGAAACAACAAGGGGGCTGAGTCAAGTTAATTAAAATTAAGGCAAAAGAAGTTAATTAGCAGCAAAAAACTGGCCACTAATGAAGGAGATGGTTAGAATGAAAACCTGCAGCCACTGCGGCCCTCCAAGACCGGAGTTCGACACCTGTGGTCTACAAGGAACCAAGAGAGACAATCAGCACACTCCGCCACCCCCTGGTCTGATGTAGCATTACAATTACTCAAGCTCTTTAGCTGCCTCCTATTTGCATGTGCGTGAGACCTTTAAATACCTTTACTTTGTTGAAGACCCAAGCAGCTGGACCAGGCCAAGAGGACACAAACATAACACCTGGCTGCAGCAGAGAGATGGTAATTTCTGAGGGTGGGGGACTGGACCACGATTCTTCCTGGGGAGTTGCCAACCAGGATCCCGAGCTGTTTTGTTGTGTGGCGGGTGCGGCAACACGCTGTACCAGTGCCTGCTCCCCAACCTGACTGATTGACCTTTAAATAAAACCTAAACTGGTTTACTAACTTTAGTAAGGTATAGACTAGAAGACTTTTACTTCTTAAAACAAAACAAATACAAAAGCAGAGTGACAGGGCATTGATCCCCCATACAAATAAGATGACTACATACAGTATAGTACCTGTAAAAAACATTCACTCTCTTGGGAAGTTTTCACATTGTATTGCTATGTAACATTAAATGACAGTGGATTTAATATGGTGTTTGGTTTTGAACATGGGAACGGCGCAATACAAATAAAATGTATTATTATTATTATTATCATTATTATTATTATTATTATGATCAACATAAAAAGACTATTTAATGTCACATTTTAAAACATGTCATGTCAGTTTCTAACCTGCTTAATGTAGACAAGAGTGGTGCAGGATGCAGCGGCCTATCCCAGCTTGCACAGAGCACAAAGCACAAAGCAGGAACAAACCCTGGACAAGCGGGAAATCCATTGCTGGGTGAACATAGTCACACACACACACACACACACGCACACACACACACGGAAATTTTGCGTTGTCAGTTCACTTAACCTGCATGTCATTGGACAATGGGAGGAAACCAGAGCACCAGAGGAAACCTATGCAGATACAGGGAGAACATGCAAGCTCCTTGCAGGAAGGACCCAGGACACAAACTCTGGTGTCCTTTACTGTGAGGCATCATGTGTAGGTATGTAATTTTCCCATTGGAATTAATAAAGTATCTATCTATCTATCTATCTATCTATCTATCTATCTATCTATCTATCTATCTATCTATCTATCTATCTATCTATCTATCTATCTAATTCTGCCTACTACACTAAAATATCTATCTATCTATCTATCTATCTATCTATCTATCTATCTATCTATCTATCTATCTATCTATCTATCTATCTATCTATCTATCTAATCCTGCCTACTACACTAAAATATCTATCTATCTATCTATCTATCTATCTATCTATCTATCTATCTATCTATCTATCTATCTATCTATCTATCTATCTATCTATCTATCTAATTCTGCCTACTACACTAAAATATCTATCTATCTATCTATCTATCTATCTATCTATCTATCTATCTATCTATCTGTCTGTCTGTCTGTCTGTCTGTCTGTCTGTCTGTCTGTCTGTCTGTCTATCTATCTATCTATCTATCTATCTATCTATCTATCTATCTAATTCTGCCTACTACACTAAAATATCTATCTATCTATCTATCTATCTATCTATCTATCTATCTATCTATCTATCTATCTATCTATCTATCTATCTATCTATCTATCTATCTATCTATCTATCTATCTATCTATCTAATCCTGCCTACTACACTAAAATATCTATCTATCTATCTATCTATCTATCTATCTATCTATCTATCTATCTATCTATCTATCTATCTATCTATCTATCTATCTATCATACCACCGCATCACCATACTGCCCCAAAATAAAAACAGATCTTTGCAAAGTGATTTAAATGAATGACAAATAGAAAACACATAACAATTGATCACAGATTCTCCCCTTTCATTTCAGTGTTTAAGAGATGCACCTTTGGCAGCCATGACCTCTCTGCGTCTCTGTGCAGAGGTCTCTCTCTCTCTCTGTATCCTGCACATCTGGACACTGTCATTTTAGCCCTCCTTCTTCTTCTTTGCAAAAGTGCTCAAGCTCTGTCAGGTTGAAAGGGGACTGTGAATGAACAGACACAAATTCTCAGTGGGATTCAGACCTGGACTGACTTGACCACTGTAGGACATTCACGTTGTTGTTGTGAAGCCATTCTTGTGGAGCTTTGGCTTTATGCTTGGGGTCAATGTATTACAGGAAAACAAATCTTCTTTCAAAGTGCTCTTTTTTTACAGTCTACATTAGTTTTTCCTCCAGGATTTCCCTGTATGTTGCTCATTTCACTTTAACCTCACAAGCCTTTCAGGATCTACTCCAGAGAGGCATCACCATAGTCTAATACTGCCACCGCCACGCTTCATGGTGGCAATAGTGTGTTGTTGACAATGTGCAGTGTTGAAACATTTAGTCCGATAGCCATAAAGCTCAACATTGGTCTTGTCAGAGTATAGAACCTTCTTCCAGCTGTCTTGAGGGACTCTCATGTTCCTTCTAGCAAACTCTAGCCAAGACGTCATATGCATTTTTCTATAATAGTGACTTTCTCTTTGTCACTTTCCAATAAAGCTGTGACTGGGGCTTTCACACCTGGGTAACAATTGTTGTTTGCACAGCTCCTGTAGTTTGTAACTCCTTCAGAGTTGTCTCCTGGTCCTGTCTTTTCGCATGATCACTCAGTTGTTGTAGACATCCTGCTCTGGGTAGAGTTACAGCTGTTCCATATTCCTTCCATTTGTTTAATGACTAATTTAATATTCATTGACTCGGATATCTTCTTCTTTCCATCCCCCTGTCTTGTCCTTTTCAATCACCTTTTAATGAAGTTGGTTGGAGTGTTCTTTTGTATTCATTGTGTAGGTTAGGACACCATACTCATCACAAGATGGGCCTCCCACATTCAAGTACACATAAATTCTAATCAACTAGAACTCCAGATCTCCATTGAACTAATTCTGTCACACTAGTGACGCTTCAGGGGTGGCATATTAAAGGGGGTGAAAACTTATGTGATTGATTATTTTGTGCTTTATATTTGTCATTAATTAAATGATTTTGCAGGGAACTGTTTTCACTTACATCAGTGTCAAAAATGGCAAATTAAATTCACTCTTATTTACGGAGGCTCTGAACTGCAAAAGAAAAAAATTAGACTTTACCTTGTACATACGTGAAAATATCTTGTACGTACGGGATACTTTCTCATACGTACAAAATGTTTTCACATACGTACGGGATACTTTTACATACGTACAAGATGTTATCGCGTATGTATGAGGTACTTTCATATAAGTAAGAGATAACATTAGTTTAAAATAGTTACAAAAGTCTGCTTCAGGTATCCTGTATGTACGTGAAAACATCTCATACGTGCATGAAAGTATTCTGTACATAAGTCAAAAGATCTTATACATATGTGGAAACATCTCATATGTACATAAAAGTATCTCCTATGCACAGGATATTTTCCCCGTACTTACAGGATAGGGGTTATTCCATAATTTTTTTTTCCCTCAGATTACTCTGCACTTAAGGGCGTATCACTATGGGGGATGAGACAGAGGAGACGAGTCAAGAGGTAACGGTACAAGACTATACATCCAATATCTATACCTTGTGGACGCTAGGGGTCGCTGTTGCCCCTTTAAACCCTACAGACAGACGCACAGGACGCAGGTTAAAAGCACAAAGAAGTATTTTTAATCCTTTTCTTCTCCAAATAGTGCCTTCAAGCACCACAGCCACAATAAACAGGCAACTAAACAAGCACAATTCTCAGTAATACTCATAACTCTCTCCTCCACACCTCCCAGCAAGCTCTGTCCTACACCTCCCAACTCAGGCTCGCTTGCTGGGTTAACAGCAGTCCTTTATATAGTCCCTTGACCCAGAGGTGCTTCTGTCCTTCCGTCCACATGACTTGCCAGTACTTCCGGGTCAGATGGAGAATTTGCATCTTCTTCAGTCCGGAAGTACTTTGGGGCTTCCGTCCTCATGATTTTGGAGTACTTTCGGCATATGCAGGCAGTAAAAAGCAGAAGCAGAAGTTGCAGAATAACAGCATGAAGGAAGTGTGGGATGGGATGAAGATCATCACTGGCTGCAGCTCGAAGCAGGGTGCCACCATCGAGAGAGACCTGAAGAGAGCAAACCAAATGAACAACTTCTTTAACAGGTTTGACCACCCTAACCCACTCTCACCTCGGAGTACTGCACTCTCCACCCATCCTTCTGCTGATATCAGCATAGGAGAGACATCCCCACTCACAATTACAGCAGCGCATGTGAGCAGAGAGCTGAGGAGACTTCGTGCCAGCAAAGCAGCGGGTCCAGATGGAATATCGCCACGGCAGCTGAAGGTCTGTGCGCTGGAGCTGAGGAGTCCTCTACAGCGCATCTTCAACCTGAGCCTGGAACAGGAGAGAGTCCCGAGGCTTTGGAAAACATTTTGTATCACCCCAGTCCCAAAGGTATCACGTCCTAGTGAGCTGAACAACTTCCGGCCTGTCGCACTGACGTCACATGTGATGAAGACCATGGAGCGGCTGCTGCTTCACCACCTGAGGCCACAGGTACGCCACACCCTTGACACCCTGCAGTTCGCATACCAGGAGAAGGTGGGAGCAGAGGATGCCATCATCTATATGCTACACCAATCCCTCTCCCACTTAGACAGAGGCAGTGGTGCTGTAAGAATTATGCTTCTAGACTTCTCTAGCACCTTCAACACCATCCAACCTCTGCTCCTTAGGGACAAGCTGACAGAGATGGGAGTAGATTCATACCTAGTGGCATGGATCGTGGACTATCTTACAAACAGACCTCAGTATGTGTGTCTCGGGAACTGCAGGTCTGACATTGTGGTCAGCAACACAGGAGCGCCGCATGGGATTGTACTTTCTCCGGTCCTGTTCAGCCGATATACATCAGACTTCCAATACAACTCGGAGTTCTGCCACGTGCAAAAGTTCGCTGATGACACTGCTATCGTGGGCTGCATCAGGAGTGGGCAGGAGGAGGAGTATAGGGATCTAATCAAGGACTTTGTTAAATGGTGTGACTCAAACCACCTACACCTGAACACCAGCAAAACCAAGGAGCTGGTGGTGGATTTTAGAAGGACCAGGCCCCTCATGGACCCCGTGATCATTAGAGGTGACTGTGTGCAGAGGGTGCAGACCTGTAAATACCTGGGAGTGCAGCTGGATGATAAATTGGACTGGACTGCCAATACTGATTCTCTGTGCAAGAAATGACAGAGCCAGCTATACTTCCTTAGAAGACTGGCATCCTTCAACATCTGCAATAAGATGCTGCAGATGTTCTATCAGATGGTTGTGGCGAGCGCCCTCTTCTACGCGGTGGTGTGCTGGGGAGGCAGCATTAAGAAGAAGGATGCCTCATGCCTGGACAAACTGGTGAGGAAGGCAGGCTCTATTGTTGGCATGGAGCTAGACAGTTTAACATCTGTGGCAGAGCGACGGGCGCTGAGCAGGCTCCTATCAATTACGGAGAATCCACTGCATCCACTAAACAGGATCATCTCCAGACAGGGGAGCAGCTTCAGTGACAGACTGCTGTCACCGTCCTGCTCCACTGACAGACTGAGGAGATCGTTCCTCCCCCAAACTATGCGACTCTTCAATTCCACCCAGGAGTGTAAACGTTAACATTATTCAAAGTTATTGTCTGTTTTTACCTGCATTTTTATTACTCTTTAATTTAATATTGTTTTTTGTATCAGTATGCTGCTGCTGGAGTATGTGAATTTCCCCTTGGGATTAATAAAGTATCTATCTATCTAAAACTTCCAAGATCCCTCTCCTGGTGGCACCCACGGTACCCAGCAGGGCTGTGAAGCTGAACTCCAGATCCCATGGTGCCCTGTGGGAATCTGGGGAAACGCTACACTGCAGGGAAGTCGCCATCTAGCATCTTGGGGGAGGCAGTTTCCCAAAGTAGCTGCTTTCCCCCATCCTTCCATTTTTTGGGCGTCCCAGCCGAGTTGAGCTGCCGGCCGTCCATCACAACCTCTACTACTTACGGGGTTTCGTTTCATTTTTTTCGTTTTCAGAGCTTCTGTACTTATTCGATGTTGTATAACAATAAAATGTGAAAGTTTTCAAGGGGATGAAGACTTTTTATAGGCACCGTGTATTGTAAGCAGACCTCAAAAGGGATGAATTCAGATTTATTTTAATTAGTAGTTGTCCTGATATGCACCATCCTAAAGTATTTTACACCGCCAACTCATTGCAGCTTTGAGACTTTTTTGTACATTCGGAAGCCTAGCAGATTAATATAGGTGACCTGCTGAGGGTCGCACGGTGAGTGACAGTGGAATTTCTTAATGCCACCTTGTCATCTGAGGCTCAGTACTTTGGTCACCTGGCCCCAATGCTTGCCCGTCTTTCCACATTTAATTGCATGTACAGTTCAGTGGGGTCATTTGCTAGTCTTTCAGAACACTCTGGAGATATAAAGCATAGTTTTTTTGGAGCACATTGTAGAGGACAGAGCCAAATAACGGCTAACCATTAAGGTCTTGTACTGAGGCATGCAGAGGGCAGAACATTAAACTGTGGCTTTTTGCTTTAGGAACAGCAAACTTGTATAATCGGTTCCAGTAAACCCCCACCCCAGTCCATGCCACCACCACAATAATAATAATACTACGTGGTTTAGGTTGCCAGCCAACTCAATGAGAGAAAGCACATTGAAACTTCAGAGGCTTCATGTTGGGCACTTTAATTAAAGGATTTATGAGCAGCATATGAACCATCTGGAATATCAGGCCTCACTCACAACGGCAGCATTGAGTAATGCTGACTTTGTCTCTGAAGATTTTATTCCCAGAGTTTAAGTACATTCTTCGCATCTATTGATTCGCTTTTTTCAGTTAAAGCCTATAAAAAGTCACAGCAAAAAACAAAGTATGCAACTTGATTTGTGCCAGCGCCTAGTGTTATATAGCCAGTCGATAGCAATGTATAGTGCAGTTTGGTCTCTCTGAAATGAAGGACTACAATCTGACATGGCTGGTTTGTGAAATTTGCCTTAACTGTCTCAACCGTGTGGATTCTTTAAAATGCTTGTGTCAGGATATTTTTACTGGTCCTTCTTCCTCTTTCTTCCATTAATCCATATATTTGCTTACCTGACTTAATTCAGCTGTATAGTTGTGAGGTGACAGATCCTATCCCGGCAGCATGTAAGTCAAGGCAGGATGCCACCATGGATAAGGTGCCAATCAGTTGCAGGGCACACAGGCACGTAACTTACTGATGCATCCACAATTCAGATCCGTTTATCTTACCTGCACATCTTTGGGACTGTAAGAGGGTACCTGCAGAAAAGTCCCACATAGACAGTGACTGGGCCAGGCTTTGATGACAGCCTCCTGTAGTTTCACTGCTGCGTCACAGGACTACTCCTCACTTCCCATATCGAGCCAAATTAATTTATCCATCCCGTCTGGTTCCCTTTTGCTTGCCTCATTTTGGTTATGAGCTACTTAGTCCTGGCAGTCAAGCATGCATAGTGAAGGAGAACAACATTCTCAATGGGAAGATATCCCATATGAGGGAGGACACACATTTAAAGATGAGGGATCACAAATTGTTTCTGAGACTGGGCTTGCACTTAATAGACCCTCTGGGTTAGCCCTCACCACATCGAAGTCCACTGCCTGCTTCCATGTGGAAAAAAAGTGACCTAAGTTGGCCAAAGGGTGGACTTAACATGTTAACCCTTTAACCGCCAACTCCCTAAATATTCCCCATGCCAGGAGAAATCTGAACAATTTTCGTTTTTTTACTTTACATTTATTCAAGCAGTATTTACCTGCTGAAATACCTGCTGAAATGTTTCAAATAAATGGTCAATCAAAGGACGTAGCTTGAAAAAGCGGTCACGGTTTAGATCTTTCTTATCTGGCTCAGATAACGGGCAGCAGTCCAGTTGAGATGCTGGGGATACACCCACTCATCGCCATCATCCGATGCGTCGTCATTCACAGTATCATGCAGCGCACGTTGCTGATCATCATTGTCGCTAAAATCTTCTTCAGAACTGCTACAATCATGATCAGAATTATTGTCCAAAATCGCCTGCAAAACCTCACTTGAAGTCAGTTTACGTTTCGCCATATTCACGGCTTTCACTTTCGAATCATATCACGTGAGCGGCCAATACAACAGCAGAGTTGTCGAAATACAACGTAGTAATAATACCCACGCCAAACTGTCAGTTATACTACGTGCCAGGCATTCACATAACCACAGGCAAATGTGCCGGATAATTCCGGCAGTAAGGCGTCAGCAATAAAGCTACGATGCCGGATATATCTGGCAGAGGGCGGTTAAGGGGTTAAACACTGCCATACACATATATTTGGACTATGAACAGTAACCAGAATCTCAGAAAAACAACAAATTTCACACTGTCAGGAAATACATACCATATGGGATTGTGGGGAGCTTTGTGAAATTATTCCATTCATTAGTCTCCAGAGATGATTTTCTCCAATAGAGGGAGTACAGACACTTGGATATTATCCCAGTAGCTTTAGGGGTAGGTTGGGGAGCATGCACTGGTACAGCGCGTTGCCACACCCACCACATGATGAAACAGCTCAGGATCCTGGTTGGCAACCCCCCAGGCAGACACGCAGTCCTATCGCTCCCTCCGGAAATGACCCTCTATCTGCCACAGCCAGGAGTTACGTAGGTGTCCCCTTGGCCTGGTCCAGCCACTCAGGGGTAGAACAGGAACCAAGCCTGCTGTTATGATTAGGAGTTCCAAATATAACAAAAGGGAGTGAGGTGTCCAGAATAGAACTGAAAAGGAGGCCAGAACCTTCAGTGCTTGTTCAGAAGAGGCTCGCCCCAAGGCAGCCATTCCCCAAACTACTGCCTGCTGGCTTCAGTCTACACAGGCCTGAAGATGGAGGAAATTGATTTAATTTTAATTTAGTCTCAAAAATAATACTTTACAAGGGAGAGAAGCCATAAGAAAACCTGTCTTGTAAACAAAAGGCAATTTTAAATCTTTGTAAACAGAGAATTACTAACATGTTGATGGTACGACTTACATCAAAAACCATCTTCGAAGCTGTAGTGCCAAATTTGAGCATATTTAGTAAATATAGGATAGTGGACTTCTGGAATAAGAATGATAAATCAGCATGGTGCTACAGAGCAGAATATTTCACTTTGCTAGCTTTTTTCTTATTAGCCACTAGCTGTGTAAGCCGGTGCTGTAAAAAGCCTGGGCTCCTAGAAACCATTGATTCTGGCACTTTAATCAATCAATCGCATCGGTTGTGCATTAGCGGCGAAGCAAGGTTCTATTTTCTCAGCAGTTTCATATTGCCGACGTGTTCACCTCTATTGTCTATCAGCAGCTAAGCGAGGTTCTCGTTCCTCTGAGGTTTTGTTTTTTGTCAATGTGCCTGCCTCTCTTGTGTATTAGCGGCTAAATGAGTTTCTCTTTTCTCGGCAGTTTCACTTTGGCGACAGACTCTCTTTGTTTGAGCTTCATGCTGTAGCCTCGCACTTCCGGGCCGGACAGATAGAGAGACACACACTTCCACGCGTAGATTTTTATATATAAGACTAGCTGTGTAAGTCTGTGCTATAAAAAGCTCAGGCTCCTAGAAACTACTGAAATTGTCAGAAAAAAAATGAAATGCAGAGTCAGCGGTTTTGTTTTGATGACGTTGCTTGCCCCCCTTGTCTATCAGCAGCTAATTGAGTTTCTCTCTCCTCAGAGCTTTCATTTTGCCGATGTGCTCGCCTCGCTTGTGTATTAGCAGCGGTGGCTTCACTTTGGTGACAGAGTCGTTTTCTTTGAGCGTCATGCTGTAGCCTCGCACTTCTGGGCCAGAAAGACAGACAGACACACACACTTTCACGCATAGATGTTTAGATATAAGATATTTTGGATAACATTAATTTTCACAACGATTAGCGTCTCACCTCAATGAAGTCTGAAATGAAACTGCAACATTTGATTGCAGCATATTGTACACTTGTAAATTAATACAGCCGGCTCCTTACTGTGTAGCTGGTGTGCACAAAGACATTTCTGTTCAATACGCTATCTACAAGGCAACCAAAATAGACAGATTTTAGAGAAAATAAAGTTTTGTTGTGAATTACTAATAATTGCAGTTCTAGAAAGTTAATTCTGTTCATCTGGACATAGTTTTTTTTCCAAGGGAGATACAGTGGAACCTTGGTTCACGACCATAATTTGTTCCAAAACTTCGTAAACCGATTTGGTCGTGAACCGAAGCAATTTCCCCCATAGGATTGTATGTAAATACAATTAATCCATTCCAGACCATATGAACTGTACGTAAATATATATATTTTTTAAGTTTTTAAGCACAAATATAGTTAATTAAACCATAGAATGCATAGCGTAATACTAAACTAAATGTAAAAACATTGAATAACACTGAGAAAACCTTGAAAAACAGAGAAAACTAACACTGCAATAGTTCGCGTAATAGCACTACCAAACACTGGCTAAAAGCACTTTTTTTTTAATGAGTTTTAAGCACAGGGAAAAAAATGAACATTTGAAAAAATCCGTAATTTAATAAGCCATCAAGAAAAGTAACATTGCAACAATGTACGCTACGACCCGATCGCTGTAAAGAGAAGTGAAAACAAAATCAAGCCCAGTGCATTCTTTAACTGCCTTCCTGCCTTATGAGTCCAGCTCTCTCTCTCACGCTGCCTGTGTGTGTGCGTCTCTCTCTCACTTTCTCGCACTGCCTGTGTGTGTGCGTCTGTTTCTCTCTCTCGCACTGCCTGTGTGTGTGCGTCTGTTTCTCTCTCTCGCACTGCCTGTGTGTGAGTCTGTTTCTCTCTCTCGCACTGCCTGTGTGTGAGTCTGTTTCTCTCTCTCGCACTGCCTGTGTGTGTGCGTCTGTTTCTCTCTCTCGCACTGCCTGTGTGTGAGTCTGTTTCTCTCTCTCGCACTGCCTGTGTGTGAGTCTGTTTCTCTCTCTCGCACTGCCTGTGTGTGTGCATCTCTCTCTCTCTCGCACTGCCTGTGTGTGAGTCTGTTTCTTTCTCGCACTGCCTGTATGTGCATCTGTTTCTCGCTCTCGCACTGCCTGTGTGTGTGCGTTTGTTTCTCTCTCTCGCACTGCCTGTGTGTGTGCGTCTGTGTCTCTCTCTCGCATTGCCTGTGTGTGAGTCTGTTTCTCTCTCTCGCACTGCCTGTGTGAGTCTGTTTCTCTCTCTTGCACTGCCTGTGTGTGAGTCTGTTTCTCTCTCTCGCACTGCCTGTGTGTGTGCGTCTCTCTCTCTCTCTCGCAGTGCCTGTGTGTGAGTCTGTTTCTTTCTCGCACTGCCTGTGTGTGTGCGTTTGTTTCTCTCTCTCGCACTGCCTGTGTGTGTGTGTCTGTTTCTCTCGCACTGCCTGTGTGTGTGCATCTCTCTCTCTCTCTCTCGCACTGCCTGAGTGTGAGTCTGTTTCTTTCTCGCACTGCCTGTATGTGCGTCTGTTTCTCGCTCTCGCACTGCCTGTGTGTGTGCATTTGTTTCTCTCTCTTGCACTGCCTGTGTGTGTGCGTCTGTGTCTCTCTCTCGCATTGCCTGTGTGTGAGTCTGTTTCTCTCTCTCACACTGCCTGTGTGTGAGTCTGTTTCTCTCTCTCGCACTGCCTGTGTGTGTGCGTCTCTCTCTCTCTCTCGCAGTGCCTGTGTGTGAGTCTGTTTCTCTCTCTCGCACTGCCTGTGTGTGAGTCTATTTCTTTCTCGTGCTGCCTGTGTGTGCGTCTGTTTCTCTCTCTCGCACTGCCTGTGTGTGAGTCTGTTTCTCTCTCTCGCACTGCCTGTGTGTGTGCGTCTCTCTCTCTCTGTCTCGCACTGCCTGTGTGTGAGTCTGTTTCTCTCTCTCCCACTGCCTGTGTGTGTGCGTCTCTCTCTCTCTGTCTCACACTGCCTGTGTGTGAGTCTGTTTCTCTCTCTCCCACTGCCTGTATGTGTGCGTCTCTCTCTCTCGAACTGCCTGTGTGTGAGTCTATTTCTTTCTTGCGCTGCCTGTGTGTGAGTCTGTTTCTCTCTCTCGCACTGCCTTTGTGTGCGTCTCTCTCTCTCTCTCTCGAACTGCCTGTGTGTGAGTCTGTTTCTCTCTCTCACACTGCCTGTGTGTGTGCGTCTGTTTCTCTCTCTAGGATTGCCTTTTGTGTGAGTCTGTTTCTCTCTCTCGCACTGCCTGTGTGTGTGCATCTCTCTCTCTCTCTCTCGCACTGCCTGTGTGTGAGTCTATTTCTTTCTCGCGCTGCCTGTGTGTGAGTCTGTTTCTCTCTCTCGCACTGCCTGTGTGTGTGCATCTCTCTCTCTCTCGCACTGCCTGTGTGTGAGTCTGTTTCTTTCTCGCGTTGCCTGTGTGTGCGTCTGTTTCTCTCTCTCGCACTGCCTGTGTGTGTGCGTCTGTTTCTCTCTCTCGCACTGCCTGTGTGTGAGTCTGTTTCTCTTTCTCGTACTGCCTGTGTGTGGCTGTTTCTCTCTCTCGCACTGCCTGTGTGTCAGTCTGTTTCTCTTTCTCGCACTGCCTGTGTGTGAGTCTATTTCTTTCTCGTGCTGCCTGTGTGTGAGTCTGTTTCGCTCTCTCGCACTGCCTGTGTGTGTGTGTCTCTCTCACACTGCCTGTGTGTGAGTCTGTATCTCTCTCTAGCACTGCCTGTGTGTGTGCGTCTGTTTCTCTCTCTCGCACTGCCTGTGTGTGAGTCTCTCTCTCTCTCTCTCTCGCACTGTCTGAGTGTGTGCGTCTGTTTCTCTCTCTAGCATTGCCTGTGTGTGTGCATCTCTCTCTCTCTCACACTGTCTGTGTGTGAGTCTGTTTCTTTCTCGCGTTGCCTGTGTGTGCATCTGTTTCTCTCTCTCGCACTGCCTGTGTGTGTGCATCTGTTTCTCTCTCTCGCACTGCCTGTGTGTGAGTCTGTTTCTCTCTCTCGCACTGCCTGTGTGTGTGCGTCTCTCTCTCTCTCTCGCACTGCCTGTGTGTGAGTCTGTTTCTCTTTCTCGCACTGCCTGTGTGTGAGTCTATTTCTTTCTTGTGCTGCCTGTGTGTGCGTCTGTTTCTCTCTCTCGCACTGCCTGTGTGTGAGTCTGTTTCTCTCTCTCGCACTGCCTGTGTGTGTGCATCTCTCTCTCTCTCTCGCACTGCCTGTGTGTGTGCATCTGTTTCTCTCTCTCCCACTGCCTGTGTGTGTGCGTCTCTCTCTCTCTCTCTCTCGCACTGCCTGTGTGTGAGTCTTTTTCTCTCTCTCGCACTGCCTGTGTGTGTGCGTCTGTTTCTCTGTCTTGCACTGCCTGTGTGTGCGTCTGTTTCTCTCTCTCGCACTGCCTGTGTGTGAGTGTCTTTCTCTTTCTCGCACTGCCTGTGTGTGTACGTCTGTTTCTCTCTCTAGCACTGCCTGTGTGTGTCTATTTCTTTCTCGTGCTGCCTGTGTGTGCGTCTGTTTCTCTCTCTCGCACTGCCTGTATGTGAGTTTGTTTCTTTCTCGTGCTGCCTGTGTGTGCGTCTGTTTCTCTCTCTCGCACTGTCTGTGTGTGTGCGTCTGTTTCTCTCTCTAGCACTGCCTGTGTGTGAGTGTGTTTCTCTTTCTTGCACTGCCTGTGTGTGTGCGTCTCTCTCTCTCTCTCTCTCGCACTGCCTGTGTGTGAGTTTGTTTCTATCTTGTGCTGCCTGTGTGTGCATCTGTTTCTCTCTCTCGCGCTGCCTGTGTGTGAGTCTGTTTCTTTCTCGCGCTGCCTGTGTGTGCGTCTGTTTCTCTCCCTCGTGCTGCCTGTGTGTGCGTCTATTTCTCTCTCGCGCTGCCTGTGTGTATGCGCGTCTCTCTCTCGCACTGCCTGTGTGTGTGTGCTCTCATGCTGCCTGTGTTTGTGTGTGTTTGTGTGTCACGCTCTCTCGCTCTCTCTCTTGCTCGCTGCACAGGAAATGCACAGGGAGAGACAGAACATGTACAAACCGAAAGGGAAACTGGCTTGTTCGTATACGGAGTGTGTGGTCGTGAACCGATGCAAAAGTTTGGTGAACTTTTTGTTCTTAAACAGATTTGTACGTGTACTGAGTGTTCCACTGTACGTTACATCACTCATCCAGATGAACAGAATCAACTTTCTAGAATTTCCTTATCTGGATTATTGAGCATGCATCGAGACAATAATTGCAGTTAATTAGTATATTAAAATAATTCTCTGATTTTACATTGGCATGAGGAACACATTTACCTAATTTCAGTGTAGATGTCAAGATAACAAAAATAGAGGCACAAAAAAAAAAATTGCTCTTAAAGAGCAAAAAAGGATGAGCCTAAAAAGGTAATTCGGCGCAATAAAGTCTAAAATCACAATCCAACGAGCAGAATCTACAGACAGAGGCAAATAAATTCGATACCCAGGAAAAACAATGCTTCCAATAAACTCAAATACTTAGTCAATGCACTAATGCAGGGTTATTTTTCTAGCCAACTGATAAAGCCAGAAGTAGGGCTCAGCAGAAGTGGCATCAGGATGGACCCGCCTCTCAGGGCTCCTCCCACAAGGTACATGGAATGGAAGCTTCTTTCAAGATAC
This sequence comes from Erpetoichthys calabaricus, assembly GCF_900747795.2. NCBI lineage: Eukaryota > Metazoa > Chordata > Cladistia > Polypteriformes > Polypteridae > Erpetoichthys > Erpetoichthys calabaricus. The sequence continues at coordinate 69,738,780 of NC_041411.2, read as the reverse complement.
TGCACATGTAAAATAAATTCTAAACAGAATTGACAGAAATAACATTATACATTGTAAGGACGAGACAAGAAAAGTGTCAAAGGGTTGGGGCAACACCCTGGTGACACTGTATAATTAAAATAAGTGAAAGCACGAAATACACGCAATACGTTAAAGATGTCTTTTTAGACAAGAGCTCAAAACTAACTCCCTTCAAAATGGCCATGGGTTCCAGGTAGGAAAAGGCGGGTCCAGAAAGGTGATGTCAGTGGTGGAACTACTGTTAATCTTCCATTCTTCAGAGGCGGGGAGAAAGAAGGCATTTGAACACAGCTCCAACCCCTGGTTTGGCAGGTAATTACTATTACTACAGCCCCCAAGCTGGCAACATGAAAAGCAATAATTCAAATATAATAAAAGCAACAATAACACACAACAAATATGAACCAGAGGGCACACATTGGTTGTAATCATCATCATCTTAGCAATGTGCAGAAGTTATTCATCATTTAAGCAATTGAAAAGGCAAATAAAATGTTTGGTTATATTGCAAAAAGTGTGTAATATAAATCAAGGGATGTCTTGCTTGGACTATATACTACAGTAGTGAGACAACATCTGGAATATTATGTGCAGTTCTGGTCTCCACACTACAGGAAAGACACAGCAGTACTTGAAGCTGTGCGGAGGAGATCAACCAAGTGCATTCAAGATTTTAAGGGCATGGTGTACTGTGACAGACTCTGAAAATTAAACCTGCTTATTCTGAGGCAGAGGAGACTGGGAAGGTCTTCAAAATTCTCAAAGGTATTGTTAAGTTGAAAGAATTCTGTTGGATCTACTTTAACATTGAATTACATATTCATGGACACCACTGGAAATTTAGGGGAAGAACATTAAAGACTAAAGCCAGGAAGCTATTCTTTATGAAAAGAGTTATGGGAATCAGGAGCAAACTACTGGGCCATGCAGTTGAAGAACTTTAAGAAGTATCTGGATGAAATATTGGAGCAGCTTAGCTATTAGCTAAGCAAACAAGCTTGATGGACTGAATGGGCTCCTCTTGTCTGTCAGATTACTTATGGCCTAATGTGCATGAAATACCTACTGATCACGGACACACTCGTATACCCACCAAACCAACCAATAAAACTCCACAAATCAACCTAACTTACACATCTTTTGTATGAAGGAAAACCAGAAAATAAAGAGAGAATCTGCAAACTCCATTAAGACAGGGGGTGGGCTACAAACCGTATCCATGAACTCCTCTTCCGTTGTTTTATCCTGATTCTACTTTTAACGGCCTATCAATAACCATAGAAAAGAAAGAGCTGAGGTCAGGAGCAGGAGAAAATGGAGGAGGGCACTGGTTGGGTATCTGGTGGGTGTCAGCGATGCTAAAGGGTTTCTTTTAATTTCATGTTTTATGATCTCTATTTATAAGTAAGCAAAAAGGCCACATTGCAAAAGGGCAAACCAATACAGGGCAAAGAAAGTCACTTGGGAAGCATTTCTTATTTGACTTGGGATTTAAAAGTTATTTTACCAACAGCCAAAGGGCTAAAATAAAAAATGTTAAAAATGACATGTTGTGACCCTCAGCAAAAGAAAATGCCAACTATTCATCATAAAATCCACTATTTGTTTCATTAGCTGCCACTAGCTATCTTTACAATGGCAGTGTTTAGCTATCTGCCTCCATGTTGTTTTATAAGCATCAACATATTTAAATTACAAGAACTTCTTTGTTTCAGCATTTAACAACAGCTCATGCAGTGGACTGCTGCCACAGATGACGTTTAAAACTTTACCTTTTCAAAACAAAGTCAGAGCCCCAGGCCAAAGCAAGCAACTACAGTACTTGTGAAAACAGAGAGCAGTTGGTTTAAACTGGGCAGTGATAATGCAAAACACTGGGACACAGTATGGCTACCATATGGTATCAAGCCTCCATTTTGATGTATTACTTGTAGACTTGAAATGATTGCTATTTTAACATTATAACGTGCTTAGGTAAAATAAAATGGTGAAATAATGAGCAAACCACTTAGCTCTTTTTTTCACACCTCCGTATTTTATCTTTCTGGGATGCGTCATTAACGGGTAAATGCTCTTCCGGTTTTCCTAAACAAATGGCAAAATCGTGAAAGAAGAGCTTGTCTAGTAGATAGATAGATAGATAGATAGATAGATAGATAGATAGATAGATAGATAGATAGATAGATAGATAGATAGATAGACAGACAGACAGACAGACAGACAGACAGACAGACAGACAGACAGATACTTTATTAATCCCAAGGGGAATCCATCCAAGTTCAAATTTTCACAAGACCATCCTTGTCTAAGTTTCAAAAGCTTTCTCACTGTTGAAACTTAGTCAAGAAAATGGATCCAAGTATTCAAAAAAGATAAAGGGCCAAATGTTTTATACGCCACGCCAGCCTTTATGTTTGTTGCTGGTTTTTTAAAATCTGATGAATGCGTAAGTTTTGGTGCAAGTCTGATGCTCTGCCTTTTTAGATGGAACAACTTTGGTGTTTTACTGACTTGGCTTTTGGAAGGACAAAAAGCTCGTCTCAGAGTTCATGTGCGAGGGTCTGCTCTGGTAGAAAATAGAACTGCATGTCTCTCTTCTTAGCAGAACACAGCTTTGCAATGGCACCCGCTCCTGGTCAGTCATTACAGAGGATCCAGAAAGTATTCAGACCCCTTCACTTTCTGCATACTTTACTGTATTATGGATTTAATTTTAGATGGATAAATTTTTCCCTGTACGATCGGTGCCAGAGCTTGGTCCGCATTGCCGGCAGTAAGTCGAACCCGTTTCCAGTGAGAGTTGGACTCCGCCAGGGCTGCCCTTTGTGACCGATTCTGTTCATAACTTTTATGGACAGAATTTCTAGGCGCAGCCAGGGCGTTGAGGGGGTCCGGTTTGGTGGACTCAGGATTGGGTCACTGCTTTTTGCAGATGATGTTGTCCTGTTTGCTTCATCAGGCCGTGATCTTCAGCTCTCTCTGGATCGGTTCGCAGCCGAGTGTGAAGCGGCTGGGATGAGAATCAGCACCTCCAAATCCGAGACCATGGTCCTCAGCCGGAAAAGGGTGGAGTGCCCTCTCAGGGTTGGGAGCGAGATCCTGCCCCAAGTGGAGGAGTTCAAGTATCTCGGGGGTCTTGTTCACGAGTGAGGGAAGAATGGAGCGTGAGATGGACAGGCGGATCGGTGCGGCATCCGCAGTAATGCGGGCGCTGCATCGGTCAGTCGTGGTGAAAAAGGAGCTGAGCCGCAAGGCGAAGCTCTCAATTTACCAGTCAATCTATGTTCCTACCCTCACCTATGGTCATGAACTATGGGCAGTGACCGAAAGAACGAGATCGCGAATACAAGCGGCTGAAATGAGTTTCCTCCACAGGGTGTCTGGGCTTTCCCTTAAAGATAGGGTGAGAAGCTCAGTCATCCGGGAGGGGCTCAGAGTAGAGCCGCTGCTCCTCCGCATCGAGAGGAGTCAGATGAGGTGGTTCGGGCATCTGATCAGGATGCCTCCTGGACGCCTCCCTGGTGAGGTGTTCCGGGCACGTCTAACCGGGAGAAGGCCCCGGGGAAGACCCAGGACACGTTGGAGGGACTATGTCTCTCGACTGGCCTGGGAACGCCTTGGGATTCTCCCGGAAGAGCTAGAAGACGTGGCCGGGGAGAGGGAAGTCTGGGCATCTCTGCTCAAGCTGCTGCCCCCGCGACCCGACCTCGGATAAGCGGGAGACAATGGATGGATGGATGGAAATTTGACAGTTTTGCTCATCAATCTACACTTAAAAACCGATAACAACAAACAACGTTTCCAGAAAGTTTTTCAAATTTGTTACAAATCAAATGTGCAGAAAGTGAAGAGGTCTGAATAGTGTCTGAATCCACCGGGCAACTTTTTTTCTGACTTACAATATGAGCCATAAGTTTAAATGCTGTGTGTCCCTGTGTTTCATTCCAGGAATATAATAAAATACTGAAAACATAAAAAACTTTTGATACAATTGCTAAGACAAATGATGGCTCAGTAAATGTAGATAAGATTACACCTAATTTACATCTCTATACACATAATATGACAAAATTTTCAAAGTCTGGCATCTGTGCTTAGGTGTATTGTCATCTGGCTTCCATAACAGGCCAGAATTGTCCAATGATAAAGGCAACAAAAACCACAAAGAAACATGGACATAAAGTCTAGAATGTACAATGAGCAAAGGCAACAAGAATCACAAAAAAAGGGACGCAAGGACTAAAATTTACAAAGCACAAAGGCAACAAGATTCACAAAGAAGCATTGATGTAACAGCTACAGAGTACGATGAACAAAGGCAATAAGATTTCCAAAGAAAAAGGGACATAAGGGATAGAAGGTATGAAAGGCAACAAGATTCACAAAGAAACATTGACGTAATGCCTAGAATATACAACAAAAAAAGGCAACAAATTCACAAAGAAAGATGGACGTAAAGGCTAGAGAGTAGAACAAACAAAGGCAATAAGATTTTCAAATAAACATTGACGTAAGGCCTAGAGTATACAATAAAAAAGGTAACATATTCACAAAGAAAGATGGACGTTAAGGGCTAGAGGGTATAACCAACAAAGCCAACAAGATACACAAAGAAAGAGAAAGGTAAGGACTAGAATGTACTATGAACTATGGCAACAAACGCACAAAGAATGAGGGATGTAAGGGGTAGAATTTCCAATGAACAAAGGCATCAAGATGCATAAAGAAAGAAGGACGTAACAAAGAGCAAAGGGCTCTAAATGCATGACGTGACTGAAACAGACGGACTTACCCATTGTGCTCATTTTACTTAAAGGGCATTTTTCTATGCTAGCATTAAAATATACAGACATCTATCAAAATGGAGCAAGATAATGTTAAATATAAAAAACAGGTTACATGAAATTGTTAATATACTAGCATAAGAAAAAATAATATTAGTAATTATAAAGGAATTTATCCTAATTTCAGTACAGAGTAATGGGGATTGTGGAAGAGAGGTGAAAAAGAGAGTGCAGGCAGGGTGGAGAAGAGTATCAGGAGTGATTTGTGACAGACGGATATCAGTAAGAGTGAAAGGGAAGGTCTGTAGGACAGTAGTGAGACCAGCTATGATATATGGGCTGGAGATGGTGGCACTGACCAGAAAACAGGAGACAGAGCTGGAGGTGGCAGAGTTAAAGATGCTAAGATTTACATTGGGTGTGGCGAGGATGGACAGGATTAGAAATAAGGACATTAGAGGGTCAGCTCAGGTTGGACGGTTGGGAGACAAAGTCAAAGAGGCGAGATAATAATATATTCCGGAAATGGGAATGAAAACATGGCAGCACCCATCCATCCATCCATCCATCCATCCATCCAACCATTTTCCAACTCGCTGAATCCGAACACAGGGTCACGGGGGTCTGCTGGAGCCAATCCCAGCCAACACAGGGCACAAGGCAGGAACCAATCCCAGGCAGGGTGCCAACCCACCGCAGGACACACACAAACACACCCACACACCAAGCACACACTAGGGCCAATTTAGAATCGCCAGTCCACCTAACCTGCATGTCTTTGGACTGTGGGAGGAAACTGGAGCGCCCGGAGGAAACCCACACAGACACTGGGAGAACATGCAAACTCCACGCAGGGAGGACCCGGGAAGCAAACACAGGTCTCCCAACTGTGAGGCAGCAGCGCTACCACTGCACCACCGTGCCGCCCCTATGGCAGCACTCATATTCCAAAAACGAAATAATATTGCGGCACCATGAAATAAATAATCACTATGACTAGGAGACATAAAGTACTTGCACATAAATGTTGCAAACAAAAATAAACCCATATTCCCACAAATACTTTTGCTTAGAAACAATTTATTCTAATTGTTCATTATAATTTCTCATCTCATAACAACTGCTGCTGGATCCTCCCTATGCCATTGTATTCAGTTAGAGAGAGGAACCCAGCAGCGGATCATTGAGTTTACGTAGGTGTTTTTGAGTATTGTCATTCTTATTATTTTTCTCCTTTGTGGATTTATTCCTTCTTTTTTGGGATTCTGATTTGGTAAATTACATATTGGGAATTATTTGCCTTGGATTGCCTTTTTAAGGACACCCTTCTTGCCTCTTTTTAAGCTTTGTGCAATTGTTGTGTTTCCTTTTCGTTTATATAATACACATTTGTTTAGACAGAGTTCTTTGTGGACTTGTCTCATTCACCCAGAAGTGTTTATGGTTCCGTTCTCTCATAAGACGTGTATTTTGAAGTTTTAAAGTCCAGTTCCCTATTTCTAGGCCGTTGTAGGACACAGCCTGGAGCTAGTGGTTCAGGGCTGGCTGACAGGGGTGAGCCTTTTCTGAGCACACTAATGAGACACTTGGCCAGCTTGGTGGAGCATTTGTCTGGCCTAACACCTTTTCATCATTTCTGTAGCCACAAATCACAAAATAAAGCTCCAGGAAATAGAGTGATAACTGGACAGGGATAAGGAGTAGAGTCAGGCTGGCTAATTTGTATTTTCTATTCCATTAAGTAATGCTATGTATTTTAAAGCATTCTTGTTTATCATGGTGTCGAGTGACAATGTGTTGCACATTGGTCTGTCATGCAAGTACTCTTTTCACGCAGTAATACTTCTACTACTGCTACTACTATTGCTTCTGCAACATGAGACACAAAATTGAATTAACGTTTTTTTGAGAACAGTACAGTGAGGCTTTTGTAAGAGTAAGGATGCCATCATTAGAAGACGTCTAATATTTTTATGATGTATGTGGTAACCATTGGCACGGTTATCAATATGATGTTGGTATCTGACATGGAGCTAGGGTAGGCAACACTTCAATCCAATTCACTTCAGTTTGTTTCTGTACAGCACCCTTCACTGAGTGCAGGCTCAGAGAGCTGTACCAGGTTCACAGGGTAAAAATGACAAATTACAAACTAAATACGACAACTAAAGGGTTCTGTGGTCACATGTCCTTTTTTCCAGTATGGATTCTGACAGCAACATTCAGTATCTAAATGATATTTCATGAAAGAAGACCTCCCGTGACCCTGAACTGGATTAAGTCAGTCTGAGAATGTACTGACGTGGACACAGTTGTTGGTCCCCTTACAGCTCAATGTAAAAGTGCCGTATGCCTTCTGAAATGAAAAGCAATTGTCCACCGTGTACCTGCACGTCTTTGATATGTCATCGAACAAAGCAAAGCAAGTCTGATCAAGTACAAGTTCAAGTTCAAGTTCAAGTTCAAGTAGGCTTTATTGTCACTTCAACCATATACAGTTAGTACACAGTGAAACGAAACAACGTTCCTCCAGGACCAAGGTGCTACATGCAACATAAATTACAACATAAATTAACAGAAAAACTAAACTAGCTAACTAAGAAATGTGCAAACAAAAGCAACAAAGTGACAGTGTGACAAAAACACAAACGTAACATAATAATAAGGTGTTGTGGTGATGTATTAGTTATTCCATAAAGAAAAACATGGCCTGGACACATTTGTTGGTACCCCTAGAAAAGATCCCAAATAACTGGATCTGAGTAATTTTCCAAACTAGCTGTTTATGTTAATTGGTCATTCGGCCAATTTAAATTGAGAAAAAGTCACTTTGCTGTTTAGTATCATAGTGTGTCCCACACTGGAGATGGACCAGAGAAAGCAACAAATTGCAAAAAATAAAGAGAAAAGCCAAGCACCCCGAAAACAACAGACACTCAAATAAGAAGAGCTACTGCCATACCCAGAGACAACCTTCTGGAATATAAAAACAAAGACAACAAGGATCGCATCCCCCTTGTTGTCACCTACAACCCACATCTTGAAACACTTCGAAAAATTATAAAAGAATACTAAATACTAAATAATACCAATACTAAACAATGACCAAACACTGAAATATGTATTTCCTGAACCTCCCCTCCTGGCATACAGACAACCACCAAACCTTTAACAATTAATTGTCCGAGGCTCCCTAAGTGAACCAACAGAAAATGGCACATCTCCATGCCTACAGAAAAGATGCAAAACATGTGCCCACATCTATGATACAGACCGTATAGTTATACCACACTGCCGACTTGAACATCACATCAAGAGATCATTTTCCTGCAGATCATCTAATGTAGTCTACCTAATTTTCTGCATGAAATGTCCTGACACTGCACTCTATGTGGGAGAAACTGGACAAATACTCCGCCAGAGAATGAATTTACACAGGTTCCACATTAAACATGGCAACACAGATGTTCCTGTGGTGGCCCACTTCAACAGCCATGGACACTGTGAGAAGGACTTTAAAGTCACAGTGCTTATGGGCAACTTCAAAACACAGCAAGAGAGAAAAGAATGGGAAGTTAAACTCATGCTAAAATTTAATACTTTACAACATGGATTGAAGTACTAGGGTGTTGTACCGTGTTAGCCATTATGAATGTAGAGAAAAGCCAAGCAAAATGACACCTTTTATTGGCTAACTAGAAAGATTACAATATGCAAGCTTTCGAGGCAACTCAGGCCCCTTCTTCAGGCAAGATGTAATCAATCGATTACATCTTGCCTGAAGAAGGGGCCTGAGTTGCCTCGAAAGCTTGCATATTGTAATCTTTCTAGTTAACATGGATTGAATAAAGACAAGAGTTTTATGGCCAGATATGAGGATTGTTTACATCTCTCAGAATGACAGACAACCTGTCTACAGACCCACATTGTTTTGAAAAAACTCATTACAAACGTGAAAAGACTTTGTTGGACAGTTATCTTATCCAGAGATCTTGACAATACATTGTTCTTTTCTCTCTTGTTAAATTAACCCTAGCCTGAATGAATCTATTAATTTTTTACATTCAAAATTTCTCATTTAAATATTTACCAATGTTGTTTCTTGTCCTAGAGTGTGTATATAAATATAGGGAACTCCAGTCTCCGTATTACATCTTGCCTGAAGAAGGGGCCTGAGTTGCCTCGAAAGCTTGCATATTGTAATCTTTTTAGTTAGCCAATAAAAGGTGTCATTTTTCTTGGCTTTTCTCTACATTCATAATGGCTAACACGGTACAACACCCTAGTACTACAAAAAATAAAGAAAATTATAGGCAAGGATGTCAAAGGCAAAGGCTAGAAGACCATTTCCAGGCAGCTTGATGTTCCTCTGGCAACATTTGCAAATATTATTAAAAAATTTAAGGTCCATGCAACTGTCGCCAACTTCCCTGCATGTGGCTGCAAGAGGAAAATCGACCCCAGAATGGTCAGAAGGATAGTGAGAATGGTAGACAAAAGGCCAAGGACAACTTTCAAAGGGATACAAGCTGAACTCCAAGGTCAAGGTCCATCAGTGTCGATCGCACCATCTGTCGCTTTTTGAGTGTCAGTGGGCTCAATGGAAGACCACCCAGGAAGATTCCACTGTTGAAAGAAAAGAAGAAAAAAAACAGCCAGACTGGAATTTTCTAATACAATTTTTGAGACAAAACCGGAGCATTTTGTCAAGTCACATTAGTTCTATGTCCACTGATGGAAAAAATTAAGCTTTCAAAGAAAGGAACACCATAGCTACTGTGAAACATGAAGGAGGCTCGGCTATGTTTCAAGGCTGCTTTGCTGCATCGGGCACAGGGTGCTTTGAGTCTGTGCATGGAACAATGAAATCTCAAGACTATTCAGACATTCTGGAGCGAAATGGACTGCCCAGTGTCAGAAAGGGTCTGTCTCAGTTGTCGGTCATGGACCCCCCCTACAGGAGAATGACACAAAACTCACAACTAATAGCGGCCAAGAATGGCTAAGAACAAAACATTGGACTGTTCTGAAGTGGCCTTCCACGAGCCCTGATTTGAGTCTTATCAAACATCTATGGAAAGAACTGAAACATGCAGTCAGGAGAAGACCCCCTTCAAACCTGACCCAGCTGGAGTGGTTTGTTCAGGACGAGTGGGCCAAACTATCTGTTGACAGGTTCAGAAGTCTCACTGAGTGCCACAGGATTGCAGTGATTGCCTCTAAATGTTGTGCAGTAAGCTATTAGGTTAAGGGTCCCATTATTTTTGTCCATGTCATTTTCATTTGTGCTTTTGTTTGAAATATTCTGTTGAATCAAAACTCTAAAGCAAAGTCTCATTTTTTCTGTTAAATCTATATATATAAAAGTCAATGTATGTGTGTGTGCATGTGTGTGTGTATGTTCCTGCATCACTTCCGAACGGATGAAGCGATTTTCATGAAACTTAGCACACATGTTTCTTATTGGTCGACTAAGAATACTGTAGGGTGAAATCAACCCTAACCCACCCTCTTCTGGGTAGGGTAGGGGGGTTATCTTGCGGTCTTGTATGCATGTGATCATCTAGTTGACACTCTGAACGACCACCAGAGGGCAAACTGGAGGTGACTGTCAGCATTCTTTATGTTTGAGCACTACAGCATGCCCTTGTTGCTTTTGAAATTAAATAGAATTTGCCGCTTCTGAGCATCTACTGGATGATAACATACATACGAGGGTTGTTTCATAAGTTTTGAGACTCGGTCACTTGCCATCATCGGAGGCGGCCGAAATTTTTTTCTATTGTTCTACAATCCCTTCACATCTTCTAATAAATTTTTGGCCCACCCAGCTACAGATGGAGATGAGAAAAAGAGCTGAAAGTGGGGTCCAAAAGGTTACCTTCCTCCACTGAAAGCCAGGCGCTAAAGGTCAGCCAAGAGGACCATGTTTGCCATCTTTTTTGGCTACAAAAAAATTATTGCTTCAGTTCCACGTGCTGAACGCACGACGATGAACTCTAATGTCTACACACCCCTGTGCCTTCCAGAAGTTTTCAAAAATCTCACTAGAGGTCGCCCTAATCGCACCTTGAAAAACTTCATCCTTCACCATGACAACGCGCCGCCTCACAAGTCAAACAAAACTGTTGAGTTCCTCGCCAAATCTGGGATTGAAGTCCTTCACCCGCCCCCTTATTCACCAGATATAGCACCCTGTGACTTCTGGCTGTTCCAGACGGTGAAGAAGGAGCTGAAAGGAATAGATTTTGAGGACAGGGACAGCCTCATTTCTGCGGTGGAAGAGCAGCTTGACCAACTGACTGAACCTGATTTTCGTCACTGTTTTGATCGTTGGATTTATCGCATGAAAAAGTGCATTGAAATCGGGGGAGAGTATGTTGAACAGCACTGACGTGTTGCCAAATGACGAGATTATGTGAGTAAAAATTTTCTTTGGAATTGACCAAACCATGTTGGATATATTTAAAAAAGTCTCAAAACTTATGAAACAACCCTCGTACAAGACTGCAAGACACGCAGATTAGTGAGTCTTCATTGTTTGTTAATTTATTTTTAAAGTTGTTATATTTTCAATTATATTTTTCTCAAACTTCTCCTTCTTTCAGCTGCTCCCATTAGAGGTTGCTACAGCGCGTCATCTTGTTCCATATCGTCCTGTCCTCTCCATCTTGTCCTGTCACACCCATCACCTGCATGTCCTCTCTCACCACATCCATAAACCTTTTCTTAGGCCTTCCTCTTCTCCCCTAGCCTGCCAGCTCTATCCTTAGCACCCTTCTCCCAATATACCCAGCATCTCTCCTCTGCCCATGTCCAAACCAGTGCAATCTCACCTCTCTGACTTTGTATCCAAACCGTCCAACAATTTAAAAAAAAAAAACACTCTATTTTCCTCCTGGGCAATGCTGGGTATTTCAGCTAGTATGGAATAAACAGTGCTGGGTGCCAATTACTTTTGTCAGTTTCAAGTTATTTCAGAAACAATTCTGTGTTCTTCTTTTTTTTGTCGAGGGGTACAAACAAATGTTGTCCATGTCTGCTGTATACATCTTTAAATTAATATCACTAACAACACAATATAAACCCAAATGTATCTGTTTCTTTTATATAAATGACTGAATGGCCTTATTTTCATTCAGATGCTTGCTTGAATTATCGATTTCCCAAAACGGGTAATCCTCCTTTCTTGATGGTTCATTTTATCTGATATCATTTCAGAACGACCATACTGCTGTGAAATATTTTCCATAACAATATTGCATGTTCACATCCTAAACTTAGTCTGGCATGACATCATATTGCACATGCACTTGACGTGTGATTTTGAAGCTTCTGATGTTCTAAATATTTTGATCAAATAATTGTACCAGACAGTGTTTACATTTATTTTAAGCATCCCCATTCAGGCAGGTTCACCTACTTATAATTCCTCAGCAATCAACATACAGTGTAGAGTAAATGGGACATATGGGAGGCATTAACGGCTAGCAGAACGCACTGTTTGAAAATAAATCCAAATATCTGAATTTGGATCTCGATGAGTTGATTATCATATATAAAACTGCTTAAATAGGTACAAGATGCTGACGGATTATGTGAGGTTAGCACGGCACACTGCTGGGATACACTCTGTATCTAAATATCACGCTAAATTATCTCTGCAGACGTGTTCAAAGGTTTGATGCAATGCTGCACATTTTAATAGAGCTTTCCCTCGGCCCCGGTAAAATGTTGCTATAGCAGTTTTCAAAGACCAACCAGAATGCTGCAATTTCTGTCTTTTTTTTTAAATTTTATCATTAAAATACAGGATTCAGCTAAACATAATTAATTTGCCATGAAAATAAAATGGCTGAATTATTTTTAACTCTTGTAGCAGACCCCCCCCCCCCCCCCACCTCCCCATCCACTAACGCTACCACCTTAAAAAATTTTGTGTAAGTTTAGAGATGGAGAGGGAGAGAACAAAAAATCCATGTGCGGTAGCCATCCTTTCCAATTTATTCATGCTATATCTTTTTTGTTATAAAGTCATTTGAATATTCCTTTAATACTTGTAATTTCGTGACATGCTGCCTTGCAGACTTGAAAATAATTTTGGTGTGTAATGTTGATAAACTTAAACCGTGAACAGAATTAAAGAGTAACTAAGGGAAGACAAGAGAAACACAATCCTTTGGCTTGGACCTTAATAACACAGAGAGCATTCAAACACAGTTAATGATCTGAATTAGTCACGCTCAGATTGAATATTCTCTCTATGCAACATAGTTACGGTACGTGCAAAGATTCTTTGAATTTACTGTATAACCCCTGCAGAACTACTCATTCTTAGACTTACTGTATGTGTAACTCAGACAATAATGCACCATCACTTATTACATAATCGGCAAGAGAACAACATGATGTAAGAAGTTACTGGCTCTAAATGTAGTGGCAAGAAAAAGTATGTGAACCCTTAAGAAATAACGCATTTACCTCTCAATGATCTTATAATATAATGAACAAACATCATTTGTTTTAACTAATAATGTAAAAATTATTATATTAGAACACTGGAACAATCTAGACAGGAACAGGCCATTCAGCTCAACAAAGCTCACCAGTCCTATCCACTTATTTCTTCCAAAATAACATCAAGTCAAATTTTGAAGTCCTTAAAGTTCTACTGTCTACCACACTACTTGGTAGCTTATTCCAAGTGTATGTGGTTCTTTGTGTAAAGAAGAACTTCCTAACATTTGTGCAAAATTTACCCTTCACAAGTTTCCAACTGTGTCCCCGTGTTCTTGATGAACTCATTTTAAAGTCACAGTCTCAAGCCACTGGACTAATTCCCTTCATAATTTTAAACACTTCAATCAGGTCACCTCTTTTTCTCCTTAAACTGTTTAGGCTCAGCTCTTGTAATCTTTCCTCATAACTCATCCCCTGTAGTCCTGCAATCAGCCTAATTGCTCTTCTCTGGACATTTTCTAGTGCTGTTATGTCCTTTTTGTAGCTTGGAGACCAAAACTGCACACAGGACTCCAGATGAGGCCTCACCAGTGTGTTATAAAGTTTGAGCCGAACCTCCTGTGACGTGTACTCCACACATCAAGGCGGTATATAACTAAGCATTGGAAAGGCGCTATTTAAATAAGCTTTATTATTATTATTATTATTATTATTATTATTATTATTAACATTCTATTAGCCTTTTTAATGGATTCTGAACACTATCAGACAATTGATGATGTCCAGTCCTCTATGACTCCTGAATCCTTCTCGTAAAGGCATACTTTTGATTTTTAGACCTCCCATTGTGTATTCAAACTCAACATGTTTACTTCCTATGTGTAATACTTTACATTTTCTTAAATTAAATGTCACCTGCCACAAATCTGCCCAAGCCTGTCTGTCTGCTGTCCAAGTCCCTCTCTAATGATTCAATGCATTCTAGATTACCTGCCAATCCATTCAGCTTGGTATCACCTGCAAACTTAACCAGTTTATTCCATATATTCCTATCAGTAAGGAGACTGTGGCAGATTGTGGGTTTGCTTCCCGGTTCCTCCCTGTGTGGATAGCACTTTGAGTACTGAGAAAAGCGCTATATAAATGTAATGAATTATTATTATTATTACCTAAATTATTTATAAATATTAAAAACCAGTGACAGCGTACTGCACGATAACGTGCAGTGAATACACTTGATTTTAGCATTCATCCTTTTTACTTTTCCATATGCAGGAAGTACTGTTTTCATGAAAAACAATCCACTTTGGATTTTCAAAGGAAAAAAAAAACTTGCTTTGATATTCCTAGGACATGTTTTGAGCATTTTTGGAAAGATGTGCATCCATGTGGCTGCGTGCTTGTTTGTCTGCTGTAAAAGTGTAGTGGACACTGTAACTCGAGAATGAATGGACCGATTCTTACGAATCTTGAGGACGACTTGCACTCATTTGTCTTAATAGATGATTAGGTGTGGGTGAATTCCAGCTATTCAGCTTCAAGCTTTTAACGCTCAAAATTTTTAAAGCTGATACCAACAGGAGCCAAACCACACTGCTTGGCATGTGCATTTAGGAATTTGAAAGAAAGACGTTTATGAATTTTGATTTCAGTCCAAAGCTTTGGCTTTGAGCTCTTAAAAGTTCACCATTTTCAAATGTAGGAGTCATGGCAACTAAACTCTAATTACAAAAAAAAAAAAACACATGTATCACGTTGTCTATCTGCAGCACTTACATTTAAAATTTTTTTTTACTTGAAGTTTTGAACTCAGCTTTTTCAGTTTTTCAGTTTGAGGGGAGGCAGCAGCAAGTTCATCCCAAAAGCATAACAGGTTTCTACATCTCCTTTAAATTTTTAAAATCTTAAATGAAACTAACCATAAATAAAAAAATCATACACAATTCAGGTAAATGCAGGTGAATCGACTCATTAATTAATTGTTTTAAGTTTATAAAAAATATAAGCCTCATGTTTTGTAAAGGGGAGACAGGACAAAGTTAAGGACCTATGGCACCAGCATGGTGACCCCATATAATTAGAGTATAACCACGAAATACACATGACAAGCTGCAGATGCATCTTTTCAAATGAGAGCTCAGTAAAGAACTAACTTCAAAATGGCTGAACTTCTAGGCAGGAAGAGGCGGGTCCAAGAGGGAGGATAACAGAAGTGACATCAATAGTGGAATGGCTGTCAATCTTCGGTTCTGCAGAGGGAACAACAACAACATTTATTTATATAGCACATTTTCATACAAATAATGTAGCTCAAAGTGCTTTACATAATGAAAAAAGAGAACAAAAGACAAAGTATGAATTAAAATAAGACAACACTAATTAACACAGGATAAGAGTAAGGTCCGATGGCCAGGGAGGACAGAAAAAACAAAAAAACTCCAGATGGCTGGAGAAAAAAATAAAATCTGCAGGGGTACCAGACCATGAGACCTCCCAGTCCCCTCTGGGCATTCTACCTAACATAGATGAACAGAGAAGGTTTTAGAACACAGCACCAGCCTCTGGTTCAACCGGTAAATACGATCACTACAGTACCTAAGCTGCCTCTCATGCACACTTGACATATGCTGTAACTGTATATAAGTGAAATCGTAATATGTTTGTTTGTTTTTTATACGATTTTATTCAGCTTGCTCTCTCTGTTTGTCTGGGTCAAATTTTGCAATCAGTTTTTTGCCCACTTTTACCGCTTTGCATGCTTTCTGATCTCTGATGACAACGTAATATTTCATCAATTTTGACCCAGAATCTATACATTAATTGCGTCAAATTGAAATTTCTCGTTTCCTTATATTATACTTTTAGTGATTACACATATATTTAAACTGCTCCAAAAAATTTGAAGGAACACTTTGAAAACACATCTTATATCAATGGGAAAAAAATCCTGCTGACTATCTCTACAGATATGGACTGGGTAATGTGTTAGGAATGAAAGGATGGCACATCGTTTGATGGAAATGAAAATGATCAACCTACAGAGGGCTGAAGTCAAAGACACCCCGAAAATCAAAGGGAAAAAATTATACGGCAGGCAAACTAGTCCATTTTGCTAAAATTTCATTGCAGCCGCTCCAAATCTTACTCAGTAGTTTGTATGGCCCCCACCTGCTTGTATGCATGCCTGACAACGTCCTAATGAGATGACGGATGACCTAGGGGATTTCCTCCCAGATCAGAACCAGGGCATCACTGAGCTCCTGGACAGTCTGAGGTGCAACTTGGTGGCGTCAAATGGAGCCAAGATAACGTCCCAGAGGTGTTCTATTGGACTGAGGTCAGGCGAGTGAGCGTGGAGGCCAGTCAGTGGTATCAATTCCTTCATCCTCCAGGAACTGCCTGCATACTCTCACCACATGAGAACAGGCATTGTCATGCGCCAGGAGGAACCCAGGACCCATTGCACTAGCATAGGGTCTGACAATGAGTCCAAAGATTTCATTCTGATTCTTAATGGCAGCCAAGTTGCCATTGTCTAGCCTGTAGAGGTCTGTGCGTCCCTCCATGGATATGTCTCCCCAGACCATCACTGACCCACCACCAAACTGGTCACGTTGAACGATATTACAAACAGCATAACGTTCTTTACGGCTTCTCCAGACCCTTTCACGTCTGTCACATGTGCTCAGGGTGAACCTGCTCTCATCTGTGAAAAGCACAGGGCGCCAATGGTGGACCTGCCAATTCTGGTATTCTATGGCAAATGCCAATCGAGCTCCACGGTGCAAGGCGGGCAATGAGCACAGGGCCCACTAGAGAACATTGGCCCTCAGGCCTCCCTAATGAAGTCTGTTTCTGATTGTTTGGTCAGAGACATTCACACCAGTGGCCTGCCTGCTGGAGGTAATTTTGTAAGCTCTGGCAGTGCTCATCCTGTTCCTCCTTACCCAAAGGAGCAGATACCAGTCAGTCCTGCTGATGGGTTAAGGACCTTCTACAGCCCTGTCCAGCTCTCCTAGAGTAATCTCCTCCATGCCCTTAAGACTGTGCTGGGAGACACAGCAAACCTTCTGGGAATGGAATGTATTAATGTGCCATCCTGGAGAAGCTGGACTACCTGTGCAACCTCTGTAGGGTCCAGTTATCACCTCATGGCACCAGTAGTGACACTGACCGTAGCCAAATGAAAAACGAGTGACAAAACAGTCAGAAAAGATGTCAGTTGCCACCTGTTTAACCATTTCTGTTTTGGGGGTCATCTCATTGTTGCCCCTCTAGTGCCCCTCTTGTTAATTTCATGAACACCAAAGCAGCTGAAACTGATTACCAAGCCCCTCTGCTACTGAACTGACCAGATCAATAGCCCAGAAGTTTCATTGACTTGATGCTATACTTGGATTAAAAAGTGGTCCTTTAATTTCTTTGAGCAGTGTACATATATATACCCCCCCACCCCCCCCACACACACACCTAATTTTGCTATTTATTGCCTTTGATTCTTATATGTCTAAGCATTATCCTCTGATGAAGGCTCCTGGTAGGGGCTTAAAGCTCAGGAATAAAAAAGTACTATATGATACGTGATTCATTCTTTCTCCCTTTGTGGATCTCCAGCTGCTAATATGCAAACCGTATCACAGACCTTCTCTTACATATATATACACTAGCAAAATACCCGCGCTTCACAGCGGAGAAGTAGTGTGTTAAAGAGGTTATGTAAACATATATATACATATACATATATATACATATCTACATATACACATATCTACATATACATATATATACATATACAAATTTACACATCTACATATATATATACATATGAACATATATATACATATAAATATATACATATCCACATATATATATATATACACATATATATATACATATGCACATATATATATATATATATATATATATATATATATATATATATATATATATATATATATATATATATAAATATAAACATACATATATACATACATACATACATTCACATATATATATATAGCAAAATACCCGTGCTTCGCAGCAGAGAAGTAGTGTGTTAAAGAGGTTATGTAAACATATATATACATATACACATCCACATATATATACACATACATATACATACATACATAAACACACACATATACATCCATCCATCCATCCATCCATCCATCCTCTTCATATATACATATACACATACATACATAGTGCGTTGTAACACGGGCTGTGATTGTTACATGGGAGGGAGACGACAAATCACAGCTTCCCGCATTCTAATCGGGCCTGTGATTGGTGCTTTGACGGATGCCCAGATCCCACAGTATGTCTCCTTAGGAGAGGCGTTAGGCAAGTGTAATTGAATAGCGGTGCTGCAAGTTTAGCTTTACACCTGTTTTTAAGGCTTATTGACTGAAAGGGACTTTCATGAAAAAACTTAGGGCTTTGCTACAGGATACAACCTCCACAAGTTAAGAAAGTAAAAATAAAGGTATATATTTCTGTTTTATTTAAACCTTTTAAGTTTGTATGCGGGCGGCATGGTGGCGCAGTGAAAGGTGCCAGTTAGGTGAACCGGGTTCGCTTCCCTGCGTGGAGTTTGAATGTTCTCCCCATGTCTGTCTGGGTTTCCTCCAGGTACTCCGGTTTCCTCCCACAGTCCAAAGACATGCAGGTTAGGTGCATTGGCGATTCTAAATTGTCCCCTGTGTGTGCTTGGCGTGTGTGGGTGTGTGCGTCCTGCGGTGGGCTGGCACCTTGCCCGGGGTTTGTTTCCTGCCTTGTGCCCTGTGTTGGCAGGGATTGGCTCCTGTATTTAGGATATAGCGGGTTGGATAATGGATGGATGGACATCTGTATGCATAGCCCTATTTGCCCGTTTTCGTTTTTTTTCTTTCTTCAGTAATATTTTAGCAAACCCGGAGCTTGTCAGTTCAAATCCTGGTACTGACACCACTGTGTGACCCTGAGGAAGTCACTTCACCTGCCTGTGCTGCAAAAAACAAAAGTAATGTAACAAATTGTACCTCAGATGTTGCAAGTTGCTGGAATAAAGGCATAAGTCAAATAGATAAATATGTATTATACACATAGGAACTATTCATTTATTTTCAGTTAAGTCATCTGCAGCAAACCTTTATAAATGAGGGTTTCTCCTTTTTAGATAGTGCAAACTGTTTCTTCTTCATTGAGGTTTTCTCTTGGAGAGCTTTTTTCATTTCATTGAAAATTAAAGCAGCAGCTGCCAAAATATGTAGCTTTCTTATTAATTTTTCAACATTGTGTAAAATAACTTTATAAAGTAACATAAAAGGTTTAAATACTGGCTATCCTTTTACACTAAAATATTACTAAAGAGATACAAAAAAAGTAAAATGCATATGTTCTTTTTCTTTAAGGAGATTAAATATTACTGAAGAAAGAAAAAAAAAACTAAAACAGCCAAATGGGGCTATGCATACGAACTTAAAAGATTTAAATAAAACAGAAATATATACCTTTTATTTTTACTTCCTTAACTTGTGGAAGGTGTATCCTGTAGCAAAGCCCTAACTTTTTTCGTGAAAGCCCGTTTCAGTCAATAAGTCTTAAAAACAGGTGTAAAGATATTGACAATAAGCTACGCAAACCCACCAAGACATGGAATCGTTTAAATCAAGTATCATTACATCTTCCTTTCTTAAAGAGAAGTAAGGCAGTACTTATAAGCTTACATATATATATATATATATATATATATATATATATATATATATATATATATATATATACATATATATATATATATATATATATATATATATATATATATATATCTCTATATATGTATATCTATATATCTATATCTTCACATAGCCTCTCCGCTGTTTTATAAACGAACGTCATATAAGGTCTTCCTTTTTCCTTGCTTCGCCAACGGAAGCAGCCTTTTTATTTAATCCACGGGTTGTCCGCTGTTTTTTTGTTCGTTTATTACGATTGTTATAGTTCTGTTTGTATACCAAGTTGGCAGTTCAGCACTCCGGTTGTAATATGACCGAGCTGTGCAAGCTTACTGTTAAGAATGCAATGTATAGTTGTACAGGAGAAAAGCAATCTTGCCTGAAATCAATGGCAACCTTTTGTAGGTCTGTGAACTTAATTTAAACTTTAGGTTTACACGGGGCTTTCTTTCCGAAGTACCTGCACTCATGAATATGTCTGTATGCGTCAGTCGCTCAAATCCCCGCGCTTCGCACCGGCGAAGTACTGCTTTTAAATTTTTATTAAGAAGAAAAGAAAACCTTTTTAAATTGAGGGAAAATATACCAATAACAATTTGTTAAGGATCTGTTTTTTTGTGAAGCTGCCTTCACTCGAGTGATCACTTCAAGCTGACTTGCTGGCTAACCATAAGCGTTACCTGGTAGGTAACCCCATACAATCAGATTGTGAATCAGACTACAAATGCCGTGAATGTAATTACCCCGATCTACATGCTGTCAAATAAACGAACCACACGCCGTGGCGCAATTTTAGGGGCTTCGCCTCTAGCGCTGACGTCCGAGGTTCAATTCCCGTAAGGGAGTGAAGTGAGTGGGTGGTTACCTACCAGGTAACGGTTATGGTTGGCCAGCAAGTCAGCTAACATGATCCACGGTGCCTTCAGTTGTGAGAAGCAGATCATAGAATGGTTGAAAATAGTTTACTGTCAAATAATGCAAAGAGTACGCAACACGTGTTTCCCCCTTATTCTTGGCTCATCAGGCGTACACACTCACTGCACTCACTTACGGTAATCGAACCTCGGACGTCAGCGCTAGAGGGGCTTCGCAGCGGTGAAGTGTATTGCTTTTAAATTTTAACTAAGAGGAAAAGAAAACCTTTTCAAATTACGTCTTAAAAAGAGGTGTAAAGATATTGACAATAAGCTACGCAAACCCACC
Source organism: Erpetoichthys calabaricus (assembly GCF_900747795.2). Taxonomy (NCBI): domain Eukaryota; kingdom Metazoa; phylum Chordata; class Cladistia; order Polypteriformes; family Polypteridae; genus Erpetoichthys; species Erpetoichthys calabaricus. Next base: position 69,717,593 of record NC_041411.2, on the reverse strand, counting down.
AACACATGCAATCGTTTAAATCAAGGCGCGAGTCAAAAAACACCATCCCATAATACGTATTAGTTAACGATTAACACATTTCTATATGTAACTGATAATATGTTGCGCTTATTTATCTGGTGTACCGACATTTTTGCACGTTTAACGGCTGAAATCTAACGTGGTTTGTGCCCTTCAGAATGAAAATAGTTTACATTTACCTTTTTAATAAAAGGCGAACTTTTAAGCCTGAGAAATCACCCCGTAAATGCACACGTTTAATTGCACATGTGTTAATATGTATGCTTACACAGTATTAAAAGACACTCAACAATTAACGTCATTTACCTTTGTTCCCGCGTTTGACTCGTGCTGTAAATCTCTTCCTTGTTTTCAGTTCACGTGATTACGTAGGAGGCCGATTGAGGCGATACGTGACTCCGCCTCCTCCATTAGAGTATATGGACAAAAACAGGTTCCAGTTATGACCATTACGCATAGAATTTCGAAATGAAACCTGCCTAACTTTTGTAAGTAAGCTGTAAGGAATGAGCCTGCCAAATTTCATGCTTCTACCTACACGGGAAGTTGGAGAATTAGTGATGAGTGAGTGAGTGAGTGAGTCAGCCAGTCAGTCAGTCAGTCAGTCAGTCAGTCAGTGAGGGCTTTGCCTTTTATCAGTATATATATATATATATATATATATATATATATATATATATATATATATTGTAAGAAAGAGACAATACAATTATAAAGTTTTGGGGTTGTCCGGCCTCATATACTACACAGTTCAGAATATTGGTCAGTGATTTGCTACCAAGCGTTACAACAGACAGCCTGAAAATGGTGAAAGGGAACAATTTATGGGGTGGGAGCGGAAACATCCATCCATCCATTATCTAACCCACTGAATCCGAACACAGGGTCACGGGGGTCTGCTGGAGCCAATCTCAGCCAACACAGGGCACAAGGCAGGAACCAATCCCGGGCAGGGTGCCAACCCACCACAGGTCACACACAAACACCAAGCATACACTAGGGCCAATTTAGAATTGCCAATCCACCTAACCTGCATGTCTTTGGACTGTGGGAGGAAACCGGAGTGCCCAGAGAAAACCCACACAGACGCGGGGAGAACATGCAAACTCCACGCAGGGAGGACCCGGGAAGTGAACCCAGGTCCCCAGGTCTCCCAACTGCGACACAGCAGCGCTACCCACTGCGCCACCGTGCCGCCCCCGGGACTGGAAACAGACAGATGGAATGCTGGGAAGGAACCGAGGTGGTGTATGGGAGTCATGTAGTCATCAGAAGTGGACCAGAGGGAAGGAAGGAATGCAGAAGTGGTAGTGCGTGGTTAGAGAGTCTGGGTGAATTCAAGGCGGCGTTGCTTCGGTCTTTCTGTAGAGATAAAGAAAGAGAGGTTAGTAGCTCGCCTTTGCCCCCTGGCACGATATACTATGCTGCTTGTCGGGTCTTTACGTGGCTTCCTATGTGCGTGCGTGTGACAATCTATATATATAATTCACTAAGCAGCCAAAACGCAAGACAACCATGGGATATGCATGGCATAGCCACGCCAGCCAACTCACAGAGCCCTGCCCACCAACTCTAAGACCATGGGATATGACAACAACTCACAGAGCCACGCCCACCAACTCTAAGACCATGGGACGAGAACGCCTACTGACCCGCCCGCCCGCCTGACTGTTACCAGCATTCACCGCAATGTACTGGAGTGTAAAACTATCACAGCTGCTAAGCTTTCAGTCATGTGAGATTGAGCAATAACAGGTCTGTGATGCCCTTAGATGTCCGGGGCTGCACGCGTGCTACACTGAATGGATCAATGTGTGTCTACCCGGTGCCGAGAGACATGGGTAAGCCGTTGAACCCCAATTGTGATGGGACCGGGGCTTGCAATTGTTCCCCACGAACGAGGAATTCCCAGTAAGTGCAGGTCATAAGCTCGCACTGATTAAGTCCCTGCCCTTTGTACACACCGCTTGTCGCTACTACCGATTGGATGGTTTAGTGAGGTCCTCAGATCGGCCCTGCCGCGGTCGCTCGCGGCCTCTGGCAAAGCGCCGAGTAGACGATTGAACTTGACTATCTAGAGGAAGTAAAAGTCGTAATTCCGTAGGTGAACCTGCGGAAGGATCATTACCGGTTGTGCCGACCCGTCATTGGACGGTTAGGACCCAAAACCTCTCGGGTCGGCTTCCCTGCCCTCTCCCCCCATTCTGCCCTCCACGCCCGAACGCCGTCCAGCCCTGTCTCTCGCTCTAGGAGGTGGGGGCGCTGCGGCGGTCCTCCAGTTTTCAGTCACAGACAATTGCATGTTGCTCTCTCCAGAGTTCCACCTTTTCATTCAGTTGTAGTCGTATCCTCAAACCCACCCCATTTGGACAACTGTGTCTTTCAGGAAGTGTTCACCCATCAATACATAATTATGTGGCGTATGATACGCCGCGAGTTGGCTAGTATATATATAATTCTTTTAGCTAACACACATATATATGAAAAATTAGTGGTGCTGGTAAAGTGGTTTAAAAAAAATCATTTTGATTACCTCATACTGAAGTTTTGTCAAATTACTTCAATGTGACAGTTAAGCAGCATTGGTCAAGTGGAGAGAATGTTGGACGTTCCATCAAATGGTCGAAGATTCGAGGCCAATGTACACAAGCTAATTTATTTTTTAATTTTACCAATTTTTCATCATTTATATTCAAATCTGTCGAAATACTGTTTTCAATGATTTGGCGATACTGGCTCAGTCGATAAAGTGTTGGGCTTTTCAAAGAAAGATTGAAAGTCCGATTCTGCAATAGAAAAATGCACATTTCCAGTACTTGACACATGTAAGGTTTCACTGTGGTTAGGATTTTCTGAAAAGAGATATGACTACGAATGACTGACACGTCTCACTTTAAGACCGTTGATTCAATTCCACACTGTCACTAACGTCATTTCTGTCAAATCACCTTCCCAGCCAAGTCAAGGTTTTTGTAATGTGCCGACGACTGTCTGGCATTAGAATGTCTAGCAGTATATTAAAAAGAGATTTTATTCAAAAATGCACTAAAAAGTAATATATATATATTTTTTTTTGTATTAAGATTTTATTGGTCTTATGTGATTAAAAATAAAATCGCGGGGAGCCCATAAAAGAATCAATTTAATTCAATTAAAATGCATAGATTCCTTAAATAATTCCAAAAAATAACTCTTACAATTTGAAAACATCTCCAATTATAACCATTATCCTACATACTTTAATCAACTTTTATATGATGTGTCATTTTCTTTCCATAGTTGAGCTGGTTAGAAATTTCACTTTAATGAATCTATGCATTTTTAAACCAAGTAAAATTAGATAAAATATTAATGAGTTCATGAAATCCTAAAAACAGTAAATGGGAATAAATGATAATGCACAGATACACAATTAATAGATAACGCAGACTACTTTTTTACACTGGGTATCCCAAAATAAAATAATAAATAAAAAGATTGTTTAGAGCGATGAGACCATATTTAGGTTAAATGGCTCAATTAATGACCCAAAGGTCAACTGAGATTCTGTGAGTTACAGAAGTGCACCCTGAGAACTTACCAGAGCCAACAGTGAGGTGTGGATTGTCACCATTGGGCTTAACTGGATCATCCTTTTTTTTTGGCAACACCGTAACTGGTGTCATTTATTTGGACTTGCTGCAGAAATCCGTCATTATAAATTAATTATAATTATAAAACTTAGATCTATCTTAAACATTTTATTTTAAATTATTCAAAGTTTGGGACACCCTGTAGACTTTTTCATTAATCTCTAATGCAGTGGTTCCCAAACTCGGTCCTGAGCCTGACCCCCCGTGGCTGCTGGTTTTTGTTCCAACCAACTTCCATTTTTCATTGGACTCTTAGCCTAATTAAGTGAGCCATTATTTCCCAGTTTCTTTGTTTTGGTATCAATGTAGAAATTACAAAACTAAGTTTGGTAGATTTTTTATATTACAATGTACTAAGCAGTTATATGGGGAATATGTACTTTTTTAAAGTTGTTAACAGTATTTTCAACCTAATTTTCATTCTGCTTTTCCAGGTGTTCTGGTTATTTAATTGATTCTTTACTAATTAGCAGGTCTGACACTGAAGTCGTTGCTGCTTTCATTGTCCTGGATGTCTGCTATGCTGGTTGTTAATGGTCACTATTAGGGTTAAATGAAGGGAGCAAACTAGACAGGAAAGGGGAAAATAATAGGAAACGACAAAAGACGGTTAAGCATTTACAGCTTTAGAAAAAAATAGAAATATTTCTAAATGTCTTATAAATGTAAAAAACATACTGTTGTGTTTTTCTGAATGCAGAGTAAGAGAAGATTAAAAAAGACCAGCTAATTAAATGAGATGAGTTGTAATCGATTATTAATGCCGATTGTGAATCTGGTTAAAACAAGGACCTGCAGCCACAGTGGGTTTAACCGAGGGACACGAGTTTGGGAACCACTGGTCTAATGCAATGGTCAGATATCGAGGGAGGATAAAAAAAATTAAAGGAGGTGAGAGACATAAACAAAATCTGCAGGGGTTTCAAGGCCAACAGACCACCCAGTCACCACTTTACATTTTAAAACATTGCCTTTGTGGAATTTGGAGTATTTTATTGGAGAGTTGTAATCAACACCATCAAAACCATCTGTCATTTTTTCCATTGAATCACTCATATGGAATGTAGTCTGCGGGGTAAGTAGGTCCAAACTTAAAAATGTCAGATTTATTTCCGCGGTCTTGTATCACAAACCCCAATTATAATCCTGTTTCTCAAAGAAACCTTTGAAAGGCCTTAAGGCCCAGTTTTGAAATTCTATCAACAATAATATGCATGCACTCCTTCCTGAAACAGCATTTAGCCTGGATTTTAAGTCATTTATGCTTTATTATACACTAGACAAAGAGCCCGTTTCGACAACGTAAGATGAAACGGGCACGAGTGGAATAGTGATAAGTATAAGCACCACAAACCTGATATAGGTGTATTGAATGAATGCGTAATTGAATCAGAATGCGTAATTAGCCCTCGAGCTGTAGTCGAAATCGCCTTTCAGGCCTCTAGAGCTTTAATCGAAGTCGCCTTTCTCTTTGAATTTTTGCGGCCGTAAATCCGCCGCCTGCCACGATGTTGGGGTTGAATGTCGGTCGAAGTCGCCTTTCTCTTTGAATTTTCGCGGCCATAAATCCGCCGCCTGCCGAGATGTCGGTCTTGTAAGGTTTTTTGGGCAGCTGCGCAGAAGGCGACTGCGCATTCGGCTTCGGATGGACGTGAGTGAGTGAGTGAGTGAGTGAGTGAGTGAGTGAGTGAGTGAGTGAGGAGGCTGGCGAATTATGTATTAAGATTGAAAATTAAATTAAGATTAAGTCAGCCATGTAAGAGTAATGTGCAGTTTTTGGGTTCCCCCCTCCCCCCATTACAACCCCACTAACCAATGAAATTTTTGAAGAACCATGTGGCCTGTATTTTAAGCTGAACCAGCATCAACTTACATGCAAAATTCCATTAAAATCAGGTCAGCCACATTTACATGATCAGCAAACAAACAGATGAAATGCGATCTGAGCAGGGACTTGTGGTCACCTGTCATCATGAAAAGTAAAGAAACTAATAATGATAACATAAAGTAAATTTGTCCACTGGTATGTGCTATAAATGTATTCTGTATGATTCCAATAATTGTGATAACTTTTATAGTCAAAATCTCTGAATTGGCACATTTCCTGTTCAAATAGAGGGGAGAAAGGCAAGGGGCGGCAGCAACAAGACGAGCCTCACCTCAGACTGCGCTCTCCCTCACATGCAGGGCTGATGCATGCAATTGGCGCGTGCCTGTTGTTGTCTCTCTGTATGTCACCAATATAATGCTTGCAGACACATTTATTATACACCCTGACTTTCCACAGTCTGGCTAATATCTTTAATGAATGTGTGTGACATATTTAGTCTTGCTGATCGGACATAAAGTCAAGTGCACTGCAGTAGTCCATTTAGTTTTATTTTTTGTTCTGACTGACTGCCAAAACGGAAGGTTATGATTTTTAAAACTAAAGGAAAATAAGGAGGGACTTTTTAAAAATTGATGGAGATTTTTGTGTAGAAAGGATAGGCGCATGGGGGGTTTTCAATTTCATAAACAGGATGGGATCAGACTAAGAAAAAAACAATGCAATATTTAAAAACTAAATTTTGACCTTAAATAAAATATTCTTTTGTTTTTCTTGTTATCCTTTTGTTGAACAGTCTCTATTAAAATTGATTAAAGCATCAGAATAAAAAGCTTTTTTTTAAATAAAATACTAAATATTTCAATTAAGCTCAAAATTGAAATCTGTTTTTTTTTTTTTTTTTTTGCATAACACTCAATACTTTCATTTGTGTTGAATGAATATGAATTGTGGAATTGCAACGGCAAATTTAGAACACATGGAGGGTGCCAAGCAAATGCGCTCTCTCCGCTCTCTACTGCGGCTATAAACGTAACATTCTTTCTTAGCCAAATATGTGCCTTACCTATGTGTGTGTATAAAGAATTCTGATGAGATGTGAAACATAACCAATGTGCATGCTGCCAACTGATTAGTCAATAAGTTATTCTTTTGAGTTCACATATTTGTAAATCTGACTCTGAAGGACTCCATGCTTCACCAGCCATGAACCTCACTGCACATCACTGGATCTGAGCATTGAAATGGGGTCCTTACTCATCAACATGGATAAATGACATCAATCAAGCTGAAAGGACAGACAACATATTACTAGTTGTATTTATATATATGCAAAGAGAATTGCAGGAATTCTAGCTAGGACCAGTCCTCACCTCAACTTAAATGATGCCACGGGTTTTCTCCTAGAAACCCTGTTTAGGATGTGGAGGCCATAAAACTGAGTGAAGGATGGATGGGTAACTATGTAACCTTTCTGGTATATTTCTTATTTGATTTTCTTTTAAAAATAAATACAAATTTTAAGAAAAATCTAAAAAAAATAAAGGTGGCACTGCTGTCTCATAGCTCCGTAGCTGAAACCCCTGGCTGTACAATGTCTAGGATGAGTTTGCACTCCTTCTGGATTCTCTGGCTTTCATCCCAAAGACATTCAGGTTAGGTCAACAGGTGACTCTAAATTAACCCAATATGAAAGAGTGCCAGTGTATTAGTGAGAGTCCACCTGATCCCACCAGAACAGGACCTAACTGGACAAAGTGGAACTGCTAAGCTGACTGACAAGCGTGTTTCATGTTGATGGTCTCAGGCCTCACATTTTGGCCCTGCATGTGAAATGAAGCACAGAAGTGATAGATAAGTCTTTGACTGGATTCTTATTATGGGTCAATAAGTGACTGTTTTTCTTGAAGTAGCTCAGTAGTTACTACTGATATATTGCCGAAGCTTCTTGTCATGGACTCATATCTTATCTAGAGCAATTGGTCACACTTGACTGTCTACGCTAAGTGGACCCGTTATTGACTGTATAGATCGCACTATGCGAAATGCATTCTTCATATGTAATTTTATTCAATTAGATTATGATCAGATCAATATTTGGAAATGTTAATTTGCCATAAAAGCAAGTTGTTCTTGTTAAAAAGCCATATCCGTCATTTAGTGATATTTTATGTCCAACATTACTGTGTCTTGAGATGTTCTGCTGAAGTACAGTGATATTGATGCTGACAAAGTTTCTATAGATTCCCTTTAATGGCTTCCTTAACAATATACCATTATGATTGGATTTTTATGTGAATAAATCCTAGACATGTTTTTATTATTTTTAATATTTTCTGAAGGACAGGTGGGATTTATGCTATTTTAGAATAGTGGGCAAGAGTTTAAAATTATGGTTAACATCTCTGCTGCTGCATAAAAAGCATACAGGGACGGTTATAACATAACATTCTCAAAACAGCTTAATCCAAATCAGAATCACAACGGCCAAGGCCTGTCCTGGTAACACTGGACACAAGTCAAGAAACAACCCAGGACAGTACACCAGTCTGTCATAGGACCCACACACAGAGACTACAGGTCTACTGAGGACGCTGTTGCTGCTGCTCTCCATGCTACCCTGTCCCACCTGGAGCACCAGGGGAGCTACGCACGTCTCCTCTTTGATTTTAGATCTGCTTTTAACACCATCCTCCCTCACAGATTGGTGTGCAAGCTGCTAGCCCTGGGACTCCCGTATTCCACCTGTATATGGATTAAAGACTTCCTGAAAGACCGCACACAAAGGGTTAGGGTGGGCCCCCACATCTCCTTGGCCATCACACCAACACCATCATCAAATTTGCAGACAACACCACTGTGGTGGGGCTCATCTCTGGGACTAATGAGTCTTCCTACAGGAACGAAGTGGAGCAGCTAACAGTGTGGTGCACTGACAACAACCTGCTCCTGAACACAATTAAGACCAAGGAGCTCATTGTGGACTTAAGAAAAAAGAAAATGGACATCAAACCACTCTACATCAGAGGGGACTGTGTGGAGAAGGTGTCAGACTTCCGCTTCCTGGGAGTCCACATCATGGAAGACCTGTCCTGGGGTGTGAACACAGTTGAGGTGGCGAAGAAGGCTCAGCAGAGACTTTATTTCCTGAGAGTCCTCAGGAAAAATAACATTCCCCAAAAACTGCTGGTGTCCTTCTATCGCTGCTCTGTCGAGAGTATCCTGTGCTACTGCCTCTACGTGGGGTTTTCCAGCTGCACAACAGTGCAGAGGAGAACACTTCAGTGGATTGTAAAGACTGCCCAGGAGATTATCAACTGTACTTTGCTCTCTCTGGATGAATTGCACATCTCTCGCTGCCTCAGGAAAGAAGAAGACATCTTAAAAGACTCCTCACACCCCGCTCATGACATGTTCCAACTGTTGCCATCAGGCAAAAGATACAGCAGCATCAAAACAAAGACTAATAGAATGAACAGCAGTTTCTACCCTGTTGTTATCAGGGCACTGAATGCCACCCAATCACCTCCAAAGCCAACTTGTTGATTACAGTGCAATAGATGTTTCATGTGCAATAAGGTTTTATGTTGAATGTCTGTGTTCTATCTCATTTATTATCTTATCCTGTCCTCTCCTTTTGTAATTATATTTATTTATATTTTTTTATATTTCTTTGACACCGCCAGGACTGCACCTAATTTCGTTGTATTTGTTACAATGACATTAAAGATATTCTGATTCTGATTCTGAGACACCCAAAATAGCGAGAAACATTTCAGACAAACTAAAATAAATAACGGTATTGTGAAATGACAAAAACATGATTTTTGAGCATAATTAATACGTGCCACAAAGTATGTTTTGTCGCTTACTTCTTGGTGCATTTATTTGATTATTTTTAAGTGAATTTATTTCATTGACACTACATGCAACGTGTCATTTTCACTCGTCAAAGTTGAGAGGGTGGGCACTAGCGAGTACTGCGTTTTGATTGCTGCTGCATCACCAGAGGGAAGACATATAATGTAGGTAGCCACAGGGTTCCCAAGACAAACAGAGCACATGCTTGAAGTGTGCATCTGTCGTCAACACGATTACAAGAAAGAAAAATTCCCCAGAAGTACTGCATGGAGCAGCTACTTTAATTCAAGAGGCTCTGAATTCACCGTCTTCCCAGGAGTCTGCATCTGACGTGTGGTGTCTGCATATATATGTAAACCCTTGATGGCTAAAGATTTAAACCCACCCTACGATTCACGTTTCTTGTTAGAGCCCACCCTTTCAACTTTGATGCGTAAAAATGACAGTTTTCATTTTAAGGTGTATTCCATGTTTTGTGCACTGTCACTGAAATAAATACACAAGGATATACATTTGATAAAACATTTAATCATTTGCACTCACAAATCATTGTATTTTAATTTAATTATTGTCACACTAGGAGGCTCCTCTCGCCAAACCCGCGGTTGGACGCTTGGCCCCCATCTATCCTGCAACTGAGCTGCTCCATTAGAGGAAGCAATTGTATTTAAAGATATGATACAAGCCCCCCTGGCACCTTCGGCACCCAATCCCCAGTTGCAGCCTAGTAGGCCGCCCCACGACTTTCTTGATATTTTAGTTTATAATTTAAAAATGGAATTAGAATTTGAAAATCTAACAAAATCACATTAAAGTTCGATAAATTCTGAAAAGAATGATACCAAACATATATATGTAGGTTTTAAAATAAGCCTGATTTAAAGAGTGACAAAAATGTGACATAAAAACGTCACCGTTGCACTTGCAGGCTTAGGATTAGGATCAGCGGGCGTGGCTCTGTGAGTTGTCATCGTATCTCATGGTCTTAGCGTTGGTGGGTGGGTCTCTGTGAGTTGGTGGGCGGGGCTATGCTGTGCGTATCTCACGGTTGTCTTGCTTGTTCTGTCGGCTTAGTGAATTTTTTATATATATATATATATATATATATATATATATATATATATATTGTAGCTGCGTTTTCCCAAAGTTTCTAAAATTCTGCAGCTCAAACTCAAAAAATGGGATTCAGCAAAGGCCTGACGCGCAGAAATGATTCCAAAGACAAAATATCTTAGTTTTTAAAAGTTTAGTTAAATTTTAAAGTAAAACAGTTCACACAAAAATAAAGGAAGAAAAATTAAAATAGCAAAAAAATAGGAAAAAATTATAATAAGAAAAATGTAGTTCTGAGCTTAATCTTGTTACAACTTAAATCGTTATTAATTTCTTATAATTTCTGAACCATTTCAAAACGGTCAGAAAACTGTATGCTTATCCCATTTCTAAACTTAAAACGGGTTTATCAAGTCCCTCTTTACTGGGACCTGTTCTAAGCACAACTGAGTTTATTATCTCACTGTTTCTCAGTTATAGCAAGAAGATTCTATCTCTTACTAACTTATAGGGGGATAAAGACTATACCATTGTCTATGACTATAGAAGAAATTATGTTCTATTCAAATAAAGCAAGCATTAATATGAGTTTAACTCAAAACTTTAACTTTCTAAAATTGGCTCTTACATATATATATTTAGAAAGTAGATTACATGATGCATTTAGGCAGAGCCTGTAGAAGTCCATCTGGAGGCCTAGGTGGGCTGGATAGATGTTGCCCCTCTTTGTTCATATTGGGTAGTTGGTATTATTAGATGTGACAAGTTTCCCACTCGGTAGCAGCACCCACTCGGTATCATCAGAGTTTGATGAATGGGAGGAAGAGGATTTTCCCCTTGGTTAGTTCGAAGTGCCCCTTCAGTAGCACAAATGGCACCCTATTTGTGTATATACAGCAGACTTTAAGTAGCATGTGCCCTTTGGTGTACGTAAGCTTACGCAGTGGGTAACATCGCCCACTTAGTATCATCAGAGTTCGACAACCATCCTCCTTGGTGTGTTAGTTTTCATAAATGCCGTCCCTCAGATGACAACTCCTTATGTGGAAACCTGTGTCCCCTAATGAATTGACTGGCTCTGTATTTATGTATTAACCTCTTTCAATTTTTGCCCAAATTCTTTCTCCATATAAGAGAGACAGATAACAACTTAAGCTATTACACGTATTCCTGTACCATACTAGCCATAGTACTGGGTATCAATAAACAGAGAAAAACTGTCTTTTGGAAACAAAATGGGGCTAAACACACTACAGAATGAAACTAAAAGATATGCTTCTACACAAAAGCTATAATCTGGTGAGGCAGTGAAACTGTCATCCAAATTAACTGAGATGAAGATGCTATACCTGTCATCTTATGAATTTCCCCTTGGGATTAATAAAGTATCTATCTATCTATCTATCTATCTATCTATCTATCTATCTATCTATCTATCTATCTATCTATCTATCTATCTATCTATCTTAGATGAGATCTCACTTTGGCCAGTACAAAACTTTGTTCTCCCATCTGCCTGATGGGAATTGTAGTCCCCACATCGGCACTGATTTTTGGGTTGATTACAAACCCTGTCATCATCTCCATGGAGCCTATGTTTCAAGTAGGATCAACAGCAAAGATCATGTGGAAGAATTTTTCGGACAAAATTAAGCAAGTAAATGAAAGCACTGTGAAATATGACAATAAATAAAGAAGGAGAGCATGTAATGTGAGAATAAATTTTAAAAAATGCATCATAAAATATGTTGTTTGTTGCTTATTTACTTTTGTAATTTTGTCCATAATATTCCTCGAAATGCAACATGAAATTGCTTGAATTTAAAACTGTCACTTTCACTGCCAAAGCTGAGAGAGGTGGGCTCTGTTGAATACTGTTGTTTGGTTGGGGAGTTGTCCACAGAGTAGACATATGTGCTTTACTCGACTTAGGAATCTTCTGGATTTATGTGCATGCTCAAAGGGGGTGACTAGGCAAGTCGACTACAAGTGTAAGAAAAAGATACCCAAAGAAACTGTGCAAAGCAGCCACTTTAATTCTATGTATGCATCTGAATTTCCTCCATGGAATTAATAAAGTTTATCTAATCTAATAAAGTCTGAATTCATCACTAGAGCCTGCGTCTGAATTGTCTGCTGTAAACGTGGTATTTGATGGCCAAAGATTTGAGTCTGGTGAGTTATCAGTACTCCAATCAGCAGCTGACACCTAGCCCCGCCCCGACTCCAGAACTAAGCCCTGCCCCTTCTGGACATGGACGCACACAGCCGAATGGAGAACATCATTTGGACCATCATGTTCTACGAGACAGAGCTCAGTAGTCATTCTAGCTTGAGAGGAGCAACCTTTTGTTGGAAACAAAGCCTTTGCTTTTCTTACAACACTCATTGTTATTTTGTTTCATTTTCATTAAACAGGAATCACCCAGCTGGTGCCTCAACCATTGCTTTTGTGGTCGTCTTGTCTCAAGGTGTTGCAATTGTCATGTTTGTTTAATACTTAATGGGCTATTTGCAAGTGTTTAAGTTAATGTATAGGTCTTTCCTGCCATGTTTTCAATCTTTTAGCACTATTTTTCATTAGCATTTTGGTTGATCCTGGATGCCATCATTTTGTAAAGTTTTGTTGTAGAGATTGCTATGGGTGATGTCCGAGGTCACACTGTATGTGTCATTAAGTTTCAAGGGTACTAAGCTTCCTGATGTCTGAGATTGGCTAACTTTATGTGCTTTATGCTTTGCTTTTCCTTTTGGATTGTGTTATTTGATTCTATAGTGGGCTTTGACAAAAGACATGAGTGACATTTTGGATTTTGAAGTTTACTCAGTTTCTGTCTCATGTATCGACTTATCTTTATTTAAAAAGAAATACCTGTACTTTTCTCTGATGGCCGTTCCAACAGCAGGTTTGGAGATCGTACCAAATATGAGCTTTAAATATCCACCATAATGATGAAGGCGCCTTAGGGAGTATAATCCTTATATTGTTAGGGGATGCCAACAGCCAAAAAGGGGCATGGCCAAAGAGCTGGTGTACTGCGGGATTAACTGGCTTGATTAAATCCGGTTCTTATTTCTTCTGTCTTTTTTTACTTTATATTTAAACAAAGAATTCTTTCTCTAAGAGCCTTAAAATGATTACCGTCAAGTCTAATAGTACATTTGTGTATGTGTGCATGCCTGTGTGTATGTGACTAACTTGCAAAAATATCACATTCATGATGGAAAAATCAATGTGAATTAGATCCGGGATTTAATGTCTGTCTCATTGGTGCCATAAAGTCTCTGTATAAATAAAAAGCTGTGCAAAAAATACCCCGTATATACTCTATCTCATGTCATTTCTATTTTTTAACAACCAAAATTAGATATTTTTTTCCATAACAAAGTTTATATTATACTGAGTAGAATATCTTTGATTTGATTTTTATTTATAATTCATTTAAATGTTGTTTTATCCATTTTCCGGGGTCCATTTTCTCAATTGCAAAGTTGTAAGTAGTTGGTGACTAAAGGACACAAGAGTAGCAATGAAGTCTGCAGGCAACTAACTCAAGAACAGCAGACAAAAGTATATTTGCTCAAATGTTTATCTTTTTGCTTATTATAATATAATGGGAATATAAATATTATATATCAGATAGATAGACAATAGATTCTCTCAAGGTTTAAAAAAGCTAAATAAAATGAATACAGTACCTACTGTGAATGGTAAGGGTGTTCTCCTTGGATCACCATCGAGATATTTGCACACCTCATTTGGAAACCATCTCAGTTCACTTGATTGGACATAATTAGGAAAGACAAACACCTGTCTATAGAAGGCTTCAAAGTTGAGCTAAAGCTAAGCCATGAGGTCAAAGGAATGGCCTACAAGGTGTAGAAACAGGACTGCATTGAGGCCCAGAGCTTGGGAAGGCTGCAAAAAATACTGCAGTATGAAGAATCTCAAGAACACAGTAGCCTCCATAATTCTTAAATGGAATAGGCTTGGAACAACCATGAGTCTTCCTAGGGATGGACATCCAGTCAAACTCATCTAGTGTAGAAGAAAGGCCATGGTGGTATGAGAGGTAACTAAGAAGCCAATGGTCACTCTGGCTGTGCTCCAGAGATCCTACATGGAGACAGAAGAAACTTCCAGAAGGATTCTACTTTTCTGGGCTTTGTGATTAGAGTGGCCAGATGACACATAAAATCCCACCTGACGTTTGCAAAAAGGAACCTAACGAACTCTCAGAGATTCTCTGGTCTGATGGTACCAAGATTAGGATCATGTCCAGAGGAAACCAGGCACCGGTCTCACCTCCTGCTCCATAACATTCCAACAGAGAAGCATACAGGTCTGTTTTTCAGTGGTAGGGACTGGGAGACTAGTCAGGGTTGTGGAAAACCTTAATGGAGCAAAGTACAGAGATGTCCTTAACCTGCTTCAGAATGCTCTGGACCTCAGATTGGGCTGAAGGGTCAACTTCAAACAGAGCAATGACCCTAAGCACAATACAAAGACAACACAGGAGTGGCTTAGGGTTAGCTCTGAGGACCCAATCAAGTATCCTTGGGGATACTTGAAAATAGCTGTCCCCTGGCAGTCTCTATCCAACCTGATAAAGTTTGAGAGGATCTACAGAAAAGAATGGCAGAAGATCCCCAAATTGAGACATGTGACACTTGACGTGAAGAATCCATAATGTAATTTCTGCCATAGGGGCTTGAACGAAATACTGAGTAAAGGGTACTTCTATACTTCAGTTTTTAATAAATTTGCAATTTCTGAAACCAACATATATAGATAGATAGATGGATAGATATTATAGATGCCATGATGGATGGATGGGCATCTCATCTGGGATGACGAATAATACCTTACCCAAACCAGGAGACCATAATGGATGGACTGCATAAGTGGAGCACCAACCTGGCCAGAATGGCTGTAGGTTCCTATCCCAGTTGGGGTAATCATATAATAGATGGACTGGGAGACTGGTTTTCAAGGACAGTTTACCCCCCAGGGTGAAAGGTGGCAGTGCTACTCTGGTATGGCCCCAGTATGGACTCACGTGGGGTTCCATGGGACATGTAGTTCAGAAGGGCAGCCCTGTTGGGGGCCCCTGGGTTCCACCAGAGGCTGCTACTGGGAGAAGGTTTCCCTACATTGGGAAGCTTCCGCATGACCCAGAAAGAGCTCATGCTACGCTATGTTGTGACATCAGATGTATCCACGGGTCCCACATAAAAGGAGCCATCACATCATGTAGGAGTCACAGTCGGGAGGCAGAAGATGACACTCACTGTGAAGGTAGAAGAAGACAGAAAGGCATTTGAGTTATTGGATTATACTGTGCGGATTGACCTAAAAGCTTTTCAAGGTATTGTTATAAAATAAAATAAATTTTTTTTTAAACTTGGAACTGCGTCTGTGGTAGTTGTGTCTGGTGTTCAGGGCTTACTGGCCCACCTAGAGTCCACAATAGATAGACATTGGAGCTTTATCCTGTGACCCTGAATTAGATTAAGTACTATGGATTGATTGTGGATGATATAGCAAGTTATATGCATTTTCTTCTCATAGTTTCATTAAATTTCCAAAGCTTGTTTCCCCCCATAATCCAAAGATCTATTGTTAGCACGTTTATCTTTTCTGTAATTTTGTGTTAGCCTCTATTTGTATCCTCTTGGCAACTGATGTGTTTGATAAGTCCAGTTTTGAAGCAGTTCCTTGTATCCAGTATACTGAGATTTGGGTTTCAGAGCTGCAAGATTCCACTAAATATCTGCTGTGATTTTGCTCTTTTGCTATATCAGAAGCTGACAGATGTGCTGTATACAAACTTCTACAGAAATGACATTTCCTTGTATATAGGCAGTGGCAAAATGTATTGCTGATTTACTATTTGTCATTGAATATCCAACAATCAGAACACCGGTGCATTTCTGAATTCATCCCAGTGGACCACAGAGGGTACAACTGATAACTGATAACCTAGTGGCTCAAAAAGAGAAAAAAGACTTTTTTTAGTGTTTATTGTGGCATCAGTCAAACACCAGGCATAGTAAGTCACGTAGGATCTTGAACTGAGCATGTCACAAATACAAGTAAAATAAACACAGTGAAAAGCTGTACTTATCAGTTAGTGACATTTTGTTTGCTTGGTCTGTTCCGTTATTAAATAAATAGCAGTCTTCAAGACGTTGCTTTCTTCTTGCAGTGTTTTTGGACAAACTCTAGGTTAGGGACACTTCTTTCAACAGATTTTTCCTGCCAGCCTTTGGTCTGCTGCTACAACTGTGGCGCTCTGACATCCAGCTGCTTCTCAATGTCACTTTCAATCTGTTGTATCAATCTTCATCCTTAGCTGTGACAGAGATGAATTGGTGCAGTGTCTATTCGAGGACACGTGCCTGCCTCTGATACCGTATTAGATGTGGCACACTAAAAGAAATAGGCCTTAAACACAGGCTAAATTCACTGTATTCGCTGTATTTTTATTCATAAAATGTATTTCAAATGTAGCTATGAAATGGTGATTGCTTTACCTTAGCATTTGTACAAATGGTGATCTGCTACTGGAAATTTTTGCTTAGCCCTTAAGAGGAGTTTTATAAAGGGCTTAGACCTTTCATTCCAAACATAATTCTGTCATAATGAGTATCTACACGAGACTTAGTATCGATAGACAAATTCAAACAATACGATTATCATTCTCAATCCCATTTCTTCCATTTCTCTGGGGAAGGTTGCAAGGACATCAGGCCAAGGAGAGCCTCTAGGCTTTCTCTTCCTCGGGAGTAATCTCCAGCTCCTCCTGGGAAATTCCATGGTGCTTCTGGGACATTGGAGAAATGTAATCCTCCCAGCATCCCCTGAACCTACTCCCAGTGGGCCTGACTCACATCTGTAAAGAATGTCCTGTAGGAGAGCATATTCAGTGGATGCCACACTACATCAACTGTCTGCTCTTGATCTGAAGGAGCAGAGGCTCTGTTCTGACATCCTCATGAATGACCAAATTCCCAAACAGCTCAATGAGGGAAGCTAATTTTATCATAAACTAGCTGTCCCCCGTGGCTCTGTCCGTGTAGTTGTGAAACAGGACAAACTTTGAAAATCAATAAACAAACAGGTACCACTAGCTATGCGGAGGCAAGGTACAGTCCAAAACGTGGCCAGAGGTAGACCAATTTGAAAGGAGGCTAGCACGGGAGTGAGGAGGGCCCTGCCCGGCTCTCCGCTCTTGACATCATGCTTCTCCCTCCCCTCGGCCTCTGTTTCGGATTAGCGTGAATATATCACTCCTGCAAGTGAACTATGATGTGTGAAGTGGCAAAATCAACTTGAATGTTCCAGCAAATTATAGAAAAAAAACCTGATCTAAATCCGTTAAGTAGTTCCCTCGTTCGCTAGATTAGCTGGAGGCAAGGTACGTTCCAAAGCTGGCCCGTGAGTGAGGTGGGTCCCACCCGGCTCCCCTCTCCTGACATCACGCTTCCCCCTCCCCTTGGCCTGCAGCCTCTGTCTCTGATTAGCACGAATAAATCGCTCCTGTAGGCGAACTATGATACTAAGAGCAATGACAGAAGTTGCAAAATCAACCGGAATGTTCAAGCAAATTATAGAAAAAAACCCAATCTAAATCCATTAAGCAGTTCTCTCGTTCGATAGATTAGCTGGAGGTAAGGTACATTTCACGGCTGGCACGTGAGTAAGGAGGGCCACACCCGGCTCCACACTCCTGACCTCATGCTTCCCTCTTCCCTCGGCCTGCAGCCTCTTTCTCGGATTAGCATGAATAAATTGGTGCCACAAGCGAACTATAATACTAAGTGCGATGAGTCAAGTTTCAAAATCAACCAGAATGTTCAAGTAAATTATAGAAAAAAAACAGATCTAAATCTGTTAAGTAGTTCTCTCGTTAAAAGCGGACAGACAGTCATACAGACAGACAGGTGTTGGATTTCATATATAGAGAGATGAAGATCTTTATTTGAGAATTTCATTCATACTTCAGCATTGCTGTCTGGTATAATGCCTGGAATACTGAAGGCTCTGAATGGATCTGCTTGTTCACTTTGCAATTCCTTATACTATCCTTCATCTAAAAATTAACTAAACTCAATTAACATTTGGTATTTCTCATCCCAACCACATCACATTCAGATGCAAACAACTTCAGTGTGTATCAGAAGCCACAGTCAGATGAGCACAAGAGCAGTGAGCATGAAATTAGCAGTTTGCATGAAGCAGCAGATATGATTCTCAGATTGACAAATCTGACTCTTAACTTTAACTTAACTTTACTCTGTTCTCTGGTGTCATGAATATTTGACACAAACAAGGAAAACATGCTGATTCTCCTCCAAAAAAAAGAGGTTAATACTTTACTTGCCAATTTAGAGATGAATCTAACCCTGGGCAGCCTGACCCCAAACTCCACAGGCAGGCTTCGGCCTGCACAGCCCCAAAATGGGGAACTGTGTTATCACTTTGAAAATATTCTTTAATTGTTCAAAAATTCTTTTCAAGGGAAAGGAAACCATCAGACCTCTGGTTTATGAGACGAGACCAAGGAATAATCTTTATATATGAAGGACGTAATTTCCGCAGTAACATTTTACAGCTTGAAGGTTAATCTTTGATGGATCCTGAGACTCAAAAGAGATTCCTATTTAGATAGATAGATAGATAGATAGATAGATAGATAGATAGATAGATAGATAGATAGATAGATAGATAGATAGATAGATAGATAGATAGATAGATAGATAGATAGATAGATAGATACTTTATTAATCCCAAGGGGAAATTCACATACTCCAGCAGCAGCATACTGATAAAGAACAATATTAAATTAAAGAGTGATAACAATGCAGGTATACAGATAGACAATAACTTTGTACAATGTTAACGTTTAACCCCCCCCCCCCCCCGGGTGGAATTGAAGAGTCGCATAGTGTGGGGGAGGAACGATCTCCTCAGTCTGTCAGTCAGATGGGGCGAGATAATTTACGGCTTTATGAACCATAAGCAGAATTTTAAAATCAATCCTGAATGACACAGGTAACCAGTGTATTGACATCAAACTGGAGAAATGTGCTCGGATTTTCTTTTCCTGGTTAGGATTCTAGCAGCTGCATTCTGCACTAGTTGCAAACGATTTATGTCTTTTTTGGGTATTTCTGAGAGGATTGCGTTACAGTAATCTAGCCGACTGAAAACAAACGCGTGAACTAATTTCTCAGCATCTTTCAATGATATAAGAGGTCTAACTTTTGCTATGTTTCTTAAGTGAAAAAATGCTGTCCTTGTGATCTGATTAATATGCGATTTAAAACTCAGATTACAGTCAACAGTTACCCCTAAGCTTTTTACCTCCGTTTTGACTTTTAATCCTAATATATCCAGTTTATTTCTAATAGCCTCATTGTATCCATTATTGCCAATCACTAAGATTTCAGTTTTCTCTTTATTTAGCTTGAGAAAGTTACTATTCATCCATTCTGAAATACAAGTCAGACATTGTGTTAATCAAGAGAATCGGGGTCATCAGGTGCTATTGATAAATACAGCTGTGTGTCATCAGCATAGCTGTGGTAGCTCACGTTGTGCCCTGAGATAATCTGACCTAACAGAAGCATGTAGATTGAGAAGAGCAGCAGATCCAGGATAGAGCCTTGTGGAACACCATATAGGATATCATGTGTCCTTGAGTTGTAATTACCACAACTAACAAAGAATTTTCTCCCTGCCAGGTAGGATTCAAACCAATTTAAGACCCTGCCAGAGAGGCCCACCCATTGACTAAGGCGATTTCTAAGAATATTATGATCAATGGTGTCAAATGCTGTACTCAGATCTAAGAGGATGAGAACAGATAAATGGCCACTGTCTGCATTTACCTGCAAGTCATTTACTACTTTAACGAGTGTAGTTTCTGTGCTGTGATTTGTTCTAAAACCTGACTGAAATTTATCAAGAATAGCAGGCTTATTGAGGTGTTCATTTAACTGCATAATGACAGCCTTCTCTAGAATTTTACTTAAGAAAGGTAGGTTAGAGATGGGTCTAAAATTTTCAAGAGCAGAGGGGTCAAGATTATTTTTCTTAAGTAGGGGTTTAACTACAGCAGTCTTAAGACAGTCTGGGAAGACCCCTGTATCTAATGACGAATTTACTATGTCAAGAACATTATCAATTAGCACGCCCAATACTTCTTTGAAAAAATTTGTTGGTATTGGGATCAAGGATGCAGGTGGAGGGTTTTGGTGGAGAAATTATTTGATGTAAATCAGGTAAATCTGTCCTTGTGAAAGAGTTTAATTTGTTTATAACGGAGTACTGGGGTTTAGGAGGATCCTTAGTGTTGGGGAGATATACTATGTTATTTCTAATATCATTAATTTTTTGATTGAAAAATACAGCAATTAGCCTCACAGGTTTTACTGGAAGTACTTAGGAGGCATTCCTTTGAGTTACCTGGTTTAACAGACGATCAATCATCGAGAATAAGACTCTGGGATTACTAGCATTGTTATTTATAATCTTAGAGAAATAACCGCGCCTCTCAAGACGGACTGTGTTATTGTATTCTGTTATTTTAACGTTTAATATTTTATAGTGGATAGTTAGTTTAGTCTTCCTCCATTTACGCTCAGCTCTACGGCATGTTCTCTTTAAATCAGACACTCTTTGGGTCTTCCATGGTATAACAATGCTAGAAGATTTTTTAACTGTCTTTACAGGTGCAACTATGTCAACAGCAGCTCTCACTTTAGTGTTAAATCTTTCCACCTTATTATTTACATTATCCTCGCTATTATAGTTGGCACTATAAACGGATTGATTGTTTAGAATGTAAGTTTTAAAGCTGCTGATGAATCAAAGAAGTGTTTTTTAACAATATGCTTCTCATGAGTGTTTTCTATCATTATTTCTATATTAAAAAGTAGAAGAAAATGGTCTGATAGACCCATATCAATGACCTGCTTTATATCAACTTTTAGTCCTTTAGTAATCACTAAGTCTAACGTATGACCTGCTTTATATGTAGGCTGATTAACGAGCTGTCTCAAATCAAAAGAGTCCAGGAGGTTCATGAATTCTTTTACTTTTTGGTCACATTGATTATCTAAATGAAAATTAAAGTCGCCGACTATTAAGAGTGTGTCATAGTTCGTAATTAGAATTGACATTAAGTCAGAGAATTCCTCAAAGAAAGACGCGTTGAATTTAGGAGGTCTATACACGGATAATACTAGAACGTGAGAATCTCCATGAATAACAACGGTGAGATACTCAAAGGACTTGAATTTACCAAAACTGACATCTTTACATTTTAACCGGCTTGAGTAAATGTTTGCTAGTCCACCACCTCTCTTTCCTTGGCGATCCGCCCGAGTAAAACTGTAATCCGGAGGTGCAGATTCGATTAAAACAGTTGCCTTCTTACCCGGCCGGGATGCCCAGGAGATGGAAGAATGGGGGAAGGCAGCTTTTTTTAGGGCACTGCCATCACCGGAACACTAGATGGCAGCCCCCCAGGATTGCTGCAGTGTCCCGGATTGCTGCAGAGTATCATGGGACTTGGAGTTCTTTAACCCAGCCTTGGTGGGTGCCTCCTGGGGGTGCTGCGAGCATTAAAAAGCCCTACATTGTGGGGTTTCCACCTCACCCAGAAGTGCTGACAGACCACTAAGGCGGATGTTTGAAAACACTAAAGGGGGTGGCTAAAATAAAAGGAGCTGCCTAATTCACTTCAGAGAGCCAAAGTTGGGAGGAGGTGGACAAAGCTTGTGAGGAGGCGTGGAGGAGGCAGCGACCGAAGAGAAGAAAGATGAGTCATTGTATGCTATTGTGCTTGTGCATACTTGTGGCTGTGGTGGAAAACGCTTGAGGGAAGAGTTTTTCATAATAAAGATGCTCTGTGTTTTAAACTTGTGCCCTCTGTCTATCTGTGTTGGGTTTGGGGATCTGGAATGTCCCCTGGCGTTCACAAAAATTAATTTTATTTTTAAATATTATGATACAGAGGTATTTGCACTTGCTCTCAAATCATTCTGGGATAGATTAAGGGTCCATTTAACCCAACATGAAGTAAGTGATTTCACGAGAGCTGGATTGTTTTATGTTTGGCGGCACTCATCCTTTAGAACTAATTATGGATTATATGATATTTTCAGTGGGGAAATTATTTTGAAATCTTTTCTTTAGCAGGAAGTGAACATGGAGAACATGCACATTCCACACAGACAGTGACCAAGCCAAGATTCATATCCAGTCTCCTGAAGCTGTGGGACCAAATTGGTATGTCCAAGAGCAGTAATGACAGCTTCAGAAGCAGCGAGGAAATTTTGAGGCACCAACCGGGTCGTCCCGTTTATTGTCCGGAGACAGCAATTCAAGCAAAAGGAAAACCGAAAAGATGCTTGTAAGCATTTGTCCCTTGATCGTCAGAAAAATTGAACAAATGCTTCTGGTTTCTAATGGAGCTCTGCCTGGTGGGTTGCCCTGGCCAGTAATGACACCTCCTTCTAGGACATGCAGGGTGGTATAGCGGTTGGACCAGAAGTGACGGTTAGAGCTTTCCTCTGGCAGCTTCTTGGTGCTGTGGGTAAAAAGGAGATAACATGGTTAGTGGAAGCACCCCCTCTTGTTTCAGCGGGTAATTACGTACCTCGATTGAGCCAGTGAAGATGTCCTCCAACGTACATGTGTGACACTGGAAGGGAACCAAACTTGGATGTGGTGTCGGTCATACATTAACCATTGCAGTTTTACTGGGTCTAAGTCTATCCCACCAGCATCAGCTGGAAGGCAGAAACCAACCCTGGATGGAGCAGCAGGCAGGTGTAAAATAGTATGGGTTAAGACACGATTTACCAAACTCACTTTAATTAACTGAAGGATGAATGAAATTTCCTTTTCATGGGGTTCATAGCTGTAATAAGCGTGTAATATGGAAGTCAGTGTTTGATTAGCTGCAAAGAATTGAGTGCAGAATCATTGCTACAGTATTTTAAATTGCAAAAATACTGCTGACAGAAAGCCACTGAATCTGTCAGCACACCTTCAATAATTTTAAAATAATGTATGGGATCTGGCATAAAGCCACTCACATTTAAGTCCATGTGCACCCATACTCTGCATAGAAATAGCCTTCTGTTAAAAACATGAATGACAGTCCCGGTGAAGCCTTGAAGGAACGCAACAGCTCATTTTAACACATTGTAATTTGGCTGAAAAGATTCACTTAAATGTGACCTTTTTAACACTTGTTCGTCAGTAGTTCAGCTCTTGCCTGAAAGCTGCGTGTTTATTTATTATAAAATTCCCATTCTCACAGCCTTTAGCCTTCCAAGATTTTTATTGACTTTTCAGTGAACCTTAACAATAAGCGAAGCTTTTAAACGGAGTGCTGGCGGCCCAAAGGTGGCAGTCCCCTGATAGCCCCCGGGTAGTGATGCATTGCCTGTGATGTTCCTCTGGGCAAGAGAGAAGAGTAAGCCTGAAGTGCTTCATCATGTCGCTTCATAATAATCATCACCAGGGCAAATCGTAACGTTCAGGTACCTGGATTAAAAATGAAGTGACTAGCCATACATCAGAAAACTAAGACAGAGAATAAGGATTTATAGGGAAAGGCACAATAGTGGAAAGAAAACTGAACTAAACATGAAGTCTCTGTAGTAGGCCTCAGTGTGAGGGTTTTCAGTCTCTTTTTATACAGAGATGACCTCCAAATTAAACATCATCTTTTATAGCATGCAATATCTGATACTTTCCTTGCTTTAAGATATTCCTAAAAAATATTGCTGAAATCTTTGTCAATACAGTACCCTACAAACCACAACACAGATATTCCCAAAAGTCTCAAACACAGTAATGTGGTGCACACTCTCTTTATTGTCATCTTTCTGGTTGTTTTAGATAGATAGATAGATAGATAGATAGATAGATAGATAGATAGATAGATAGATAGATAGATAGATAGATAGATAGATAGATAGATAGATAGATAGATAGATAGATACTTTATTAATCCCAAGAGAAAATTCACATACTCCAGCAGCATACTAATAAAGAACAATATTAAATTAAAGAGTGATAACAATCCAGGCAGACAATAACTTTGAATAATGTTAACGTTTACCCCCCTGGGTGGAATTGAAGTGTCGCATAGTGTCGGGGAGGAACGATCCCCTCAGTCTGTCAGTGGAGCAGGACGGTGACAGCAGTCTGTCGCTGAAGCTGCTCCTCTGTCTGGAGATGATACTGTTCAGTGGATGCAGTGGATTATCCATGATTGACAGGAGCCTGCTCAGCGCCCATCGCTCTACCACAGATATCAAACTGTCCAGCTCCGTGCCTACAATAGAGCCTGCCTTCCTCACCAGTTTGTCCAGGCGTGAGGCGTCCCTCTTCTTTATGCTGCCTCCCCAGCACACCACTGCGTAGAAGAGGGAGCTCGCCACAACCGTCTGATAGAACATCTGCAGCATCTTATTGCAGATGTTGAAGGACGCCAGCCTTCTAAGGAAGTATAGTCGGCTCTGTCCTCTCTTGCACATCAGTATTGGCAGTCCAGTCCAGTTTATGATCCAGCTGCAATCCCAGGTATTTATAGGTCTGCACCCTCTGCACACAGTCACCTCTGATGATCACGGGGTCAAGGAGGGACCTGGGTCTCCTAAAATCCACCACTAGCTCCTTGGTTTTGCTGGTGTTCAGGTGTAGGTGGTTTTGTTTTCTATATTAGGTTTCTGAATGTATAGATTTTGAATCTCCTATCGATTTCTCCCAAAAAGCATAGTTACTTACGTTTCGACGTCATGTTTATTTATCATGGGCACTTGCAGTTTTGTTTAGTGGTCGCTACTGCGTTGTTAGTGATGTCACTAACTAGGCGGTATAAAAGTTGAGCTTCGTACTTCCTAATTATCCAAGTTTATGGAGACAAAATGCATTTCTGTGCAGGTTTATTGTGTTCATAAGAATTACTTTTGAATGCTTTGAAATCAGTAGTTGTTCTTTGGTGCCTCCTGATAGAAATCCCCCACATACTATTTAGCATTTGACCCATCTTGATATCTAGTTATGCAAGATGTTGATTGTTTTGGAGTTTCCACCAATTTTTGTCCCTATAGACCTATTTTTGGAGCATAGTTTGTGCAGGATGAGGCCCCCATATGATATAGAGTAAACTAACAGGTGTCTTCTGCCAAAATGATTAGGATTCGAGACAAAAAGGTTAATGGTCGTTCCCACACTGAAAAGGAAAGAATGTAAAAGACACAATGTTTCGGCTGTATAGTCTTCATCAGGCGTGCAGCTGAAAAGTAAAGCAGGGAATGTGAGAGAAGATGAAGGGAGAAAAGATGAGAGTAGGTGAGAAAAAGCTGCCATTAGAGAAGATGAAGGGAGAGATTAAAAGGTTAAAGGTGAAATATGTGATTCCAGGTTCAGAATTAGCTTTAGTTTTTCTTTGAAGAGTGTCTTTGAAGACCTGTGAAAGAACACAAACAGAGAGCCTAATGTGGATATGAGCAAAGGATGAGAAGTTTTCTACAGTAGGCTTTGTAAGGAGTTTGATTTTAATGGCTTGAAAGTGCTCCCTGAAACAATCCGCTAGCCGTCTCCACCTGTGTGGACACTTCCTACAAGAAATACGAAAAATAAGATTTTTAGACTGAGAAGAGTGCCATTGTTTAACACTGAATTTACCAGAGGGACCAAAGAGAAGTGTATTGTTTCTAACATTTTTGCAAGTGATGCAGCCGCCCCTGTTATTATTAAGTATGTGGTGGGGATCGTGGCTCTCCTCTGTGAGGTGAGTTGCTGACAAGAAGTTTGCGTAGGTTAGGTGACTGACAAAGGATATCAATGGATGGTTAAGGAAAAAAGGCTCCTGTGGAAGGATCACACTTCAAAATGTTGTTTGATGACCTTTGGGAGAAAGAGGGTGTTAGGGTGGAGTAGGAGGACAAGTGAGATGTGGATTTAATTATTGGGGTTCCTCTCAGAGAGGATGTCACAAGGTCTTCTGCTGGCTTGTTTGAGGGCCTTGTCCACAATATGAGAAGGGTATCGTCTGTCAATGAAGAAACCCCTCATTCTCAGTGCTTCATTACCGAAGTCAACATCATCACTGCAGAGGTGGAGGAGCCTAAGAAACATGTGAAAGAGGTGGACAGTTTTGAGGATTCTGGGGATGGAAGGAGTTGTAGAGAAGGTACTGCAACTGTGTGAGTCAGTTGGCTGGTCCTGGAAAACTGATAGAAAAACTGATCTCTAAAAATTGTAGAGATTTGGTAAAAACACTGACTGTGATTCTGAACAGGGAACAAATAAAATCATTGATGCAGATGTGGCACCAACACAATCATAGATGCATATTTTGTACGGGTCTGGTGTAAAATCTACATAGGAAGAAAACAATCATCAAGCCAACAAAAATATTGGTATAGCTAGGTCCCATTCTAGTACCCATTGCAACCCTGCTGACCTGGTGAAAAACGTTTTTATCAAAATAGAAGGCACTGAGGTTAAGAACCAGCCTGATGAGGGTATTCTTGGTAGGATCATGGGAAACATCTGAAAAAAATGCAAATACTGTACTTTGACAACATGTGCTACAAATTCTTAAAATTTAAGATGTTTTTGTAGTCTTTGTGGTTGTCATTAAGAGGCAATCCTGACAAAAAGACATCACATTTATTTACGTTTTATTCTTCATCAGCCATATATCTTCCCAATTCTCAATTCTTTTTAGCTCCTTTAACAGAGTACCCATCATTCCACCTATTTCAATGTCAAACAAAAGGCATTCCTATCTCAATTACACTCTGTGAAACACAAAGGCAAAATGGAATTGGCATTTAACACAAATGCAATGCAAATCAGACAAAGTCCCAATACAGAATTCAAAAAGAGTGGACACAAATTCCAAAATCTACAGAAGGTACAAACACAGTAAAACACAAAGAATTTAACAATTCCAGGGTGCATTAAAATGAACCTTCAGGAAGTGCAGAAGACCCTTCACATTTATAGGGCAGAGAGAAGTTCCCAGAAGTGATTGGATGGTGGCTGCATCTCTTGGTGGACCAACCAGTAAACACATGGAACATAACAAAGACAGCTTATATATATAGACAAAACCAAAAATAAAGAATGATCTACATCAGTGTTTTCCAACCTCGGTCCTGTGGCCCCACTGTGGCTGCAGATCCAACCAGCTTCTGTTTTTAATTGGACTCCTGGGCTAATAAAGGAATGTGTTATTTCCCAAGTTCTGTGTTTTGGGAACAATATAGAAATTAGAAAACTAAGTTTGGTAAATATATATATATATATATATATATATCGACAGCAGAAACACGAAACGCAGTTTATAGTATTCCATGCAGTTCTTGCTCAGCGGTATACATAGTACAAACTTCAAAAAGAATCGTAACACGTATACAGGAACATCGCAACGCCCTCAAAACAAAGGACTCACTATCATTGATCTATACGCTTACTAAATCAACAGGACATACTGTACATGTAACTGGGACAATGTACAAGTAAAATTCAAGGCCAGTACTAAAAGTGCCAGAATCTTGGCTATCAAATGAGAACGCCATCAACAGACACTTGGACATAAATCCAGCATATGCAAACTTAAGAAGAACATGTTCATAATAAATAAACTGTACACCCAATACCCCCCCCCCCCCCCGATCACACTGACTTAGCCACCACCCTCCACGTAAATTTTTTGCTATATATTGCCTTTGATTCTTGTAAGTCTATGCATTATCCTCTGATGAAGACCCCTGGCAGGGGTTGAAAGCTCAGGAATAAAAACTACTTTATGATACGTGATTCATTTTTCTCCCTTTGTGGATCTCCAGCTGCATATATATATATATATATATATATATATATATATATATATATATATATATATATATATGGAGCTGAGCTGTAAGGCAAAGCTCTCAATTTACCAGTTGATCTATGTTCCTACCCTTACCTATGGTCATGAGCTATGGGTAGTGAACGAAAGAACGAGATTGCGAATACAAGCGGCTGAAATGAGTTTCCTCCGCAGGGTGTCTGGGCTTTCCCTTAAAGATAGGGTGAGAAGCTCAGAGTAGAGCCGCTGCTCCTCCGCATCGAGAGGAGTCAGATGAGGTGGCTCGGGCATCTGATCAGGATGCCTCCTGGACGCCTCCCTGGTGAGGTGTTCCGGGCACGTCCAAGTGGGAGGAGGCCCCAGGGAAGACCCAGGACACACTGGAGGGACTATGTCTCCCGGCTGGCCTGGGAACGCCTTGGGATTCTCCCGGAAGAGGTAGAAGAAGTGGCCGGATAGAGGGAAGTCTGGGCATCTCTGCTCAAGCTGCTATCCCCGCGACCCGACCTCGGATAAGCGGAAGAGGATGGATATATAATATATTGTGAGAGGTTCAGCCCAGACACAACCAAACAGACACCAACTGTTCATAAAAACACACGCTTTTATTCAGAATTGGCCCCACAAGTCCAAATCCCGCACACTCACAGTGCTTCATGCACCATCCACCCTTACTCGGGCCTTCCACTGTCCGTGGGCCGTCTTTCCTCTCCTCACGGGAGCTTCGTCCCCGGACACTTTTATTTCCACCCAGATGTGCTCCAGGTGCTTGATGAGACTCTTCCGGCAGCACTTCCTGGTGTGGTGGAAGTGCTGCCCTTGCACCCAGAAGCACTCCAGGCATTCCTGGAAAGTCCTTCCTCCATCTTCCCAGGTGTGGTGGAAGTGCAGGTTTCCGGGGATCCATGACGCTCAGGGCACCCACTGGCAGTGGCCACAGGCCCCTATAGGGTTGAGCCTCCTGGCTCGGTCCCTGTGGTCCCCTCCTTATCCAGGGCGGTTGCCCCCTCGTGGCCCGGAGGACATATACACTGCCTCCCGGTCCTTCCAGTAATGTATTTTTTTTTTTTAACAATATATTTTCATCTTGATTTTTATTCTACTTTTCTAGTTGTTTTAATTGTTTAATTAATCCATTATTTACTAATTAGTGGGTCTGATGCTAAAGTACTTGCAGCCTTTGATTATTCCGTGTTGTTTGCTAGTGTGTCTTCTCTGCTCATTTTTAATTGTCATTAATAAGATACAACAAAGGGGGAAAAACTGCACAGAGAAAAGGCAAAGAAGAATGAAATCAACAAAAGAGACTTAAGCATTTAAATCTAGAGCAAAAGCAGAAATATTTCCAAATGTATTATAAATGTAAAAATCATGCTGCTGTGCTTTTCTGAATGTAGAATAAAAGAAAAATAATACCAGCTAAATAAATGAGCTCAGTGCTATCAGGTGTTGTCACTGATTATGAATCTGGTTGGAACAAAAACCTGCAGCCACAGTAGGCCACAGGACCGAGGTTGGGAAACACTGGTCTACATAACCAACATAAATAAAAGAATCAAAAAATGAACAAAATAGACATAAAACTTGAATTTGAACCCAAGCCAGGAGAGCAACCCTGACAGTAATTTCAAAAAATCTGAGGTCAAAAATGTAAAAGCCTGTGTGGATGGAGATCCAGAAGAAATAGGAAAGTTGACTCAAAGATTGAGTAAGGGATGCGTGTATATCTGATAACTGTCAGGATGTTAGTTGATAGAAGAGTAATTGTTGCTCTCACTTATTGGCAAGTAGGAGGCATCACATAGGTAGTGGGTGAGAGTCCACTGTGTCTCTTTGTCAAGTCAGCACATACAGGTATGAAGACCAAAGCAGCTACATCCTAGGACCTGAATCTATTAAAGCATAAAACTTTTCAGTCCTGAAATGTGAAATAGTTTGAATTTGCCTCCATTTACTAAATCAATCTCGCTCATCTTAGATTCATTAAGCTGTTTTTGTTCTCTCTTATCATCAGGCTGCAATGTCTCTTCTGACTTTGCCTCATTAAGATGTTTTTGACAGACAGCTTCAAATGTTGTCTTGCACAAATGCTGGCATGCAGTTCCAGATTCTTTATGATGGGCACATTTCAACGCAATGTCGAAGCTTTACTTTCAGAGTTTCTTTGTACTGGTTTGTGTCAGAGCCATTTGAGTATAACTACTCTGGCTCATCTATTTATAATGACCAAAAAAAAATTATCAGTGAAAGACTGATGCGACCAATATAAAGAATCAGTATTCAGCAGATCACTGTATGCATAATTCAAGGCTCTGACTCAATTAGCTTTGAAACTGATGAGATTTCTTTTCTAATTCTCTAGTCTCCACTTGCCACAAATGAGTGACAATTCCCTTCAATTTCTTCATGTTACTGCTTGTTTCTTCCACTTATTTTTAAATGTTCCTTTTTCCTTGTTTATTAATTTTTGATATTTGGCTTTTATAGAGTCCAGACACACAGAGCCTTTTCTCCACCAAGGTACCCACCATTATCTATATATATAATTCACTAAGCCGACAGAACAAGCAAGACAACCATGGGATATGCATGACATAGCCACACCCGCCAACTCACAGAGACCCGCCCACCAACGCTAAAACCATGAGATACGATGACAACTCACAGAGCCACGCCCGCTGACAACACAGAGCCACGCCCACCAACTCTAAGACCATGGGATACGACAACTCACAGAGCCATGCCCAGCAACTCTAAGAATTCACTAAGTCCATGGCAAGCAACACAGAGCCACGCCCGCCAACAATTCACTAAGCAGCCGACCATGGCACACGCATGACAGAGCCACGCCCGCCAACAATTCGAGCGAGAGTGAAAGCATTTGCCAAGAATGTTTTCATTAATCAAGAACGAAAGTCGGAGGTTCAAAGACGGTCACATACCATCGTAGTTCCGACCATAAACGATGCCGACTGGAGATCCGGCGCCGTCATTCCCATGACCTGCCGGGCAACCAGCCAGGTAACCAAAGTCTTTGGGTTCCGGGGGGAGTATGGTTGCAAAGCTGAAACTTAAAGGAATTGACGAAAGGGCACCACCAGGTGTGGAGCCTTTCGCTTAATTTGACTCAACACGGGAAACCTCACCCGGCCCGGACATGGAGAGGATAGACAGATTGATAGCTCTTTCTCGATTCTGTGGGTGGTGGTGCATGGCCGTTCTTAGTTGGTGGGGCGATTTGTCTGGTTAATTCAGAAAACGAACGAGACTGCAGCCTGCTAAATAGTTACGTGACCCAAGAGTGGTCGGCATCCAACTTCTTAGAGGGATAAGTGGCTTTCAGCCATGTGAGATTGAGCATTAACAGGTCTGTGATGCCCTTGGATGTCCAGTACTGCACATGCGCTACACTGAATGGATCAACGTGTGTCTACCCGGCGCAGAGAGGTGTGGGTAAGCCGTTGAACCCTATTCGTGATGGAGACCGGGGCTTACAATTGTTCCCCACGAACGAGGAATTCCCAGTAAATGCGGGTCATACGCTCGCACTGATTAAGTCCCTGCCCTTTGTACACACGCTTCTACCATGGTCGGGTGACTTGGTGGATTATATATAGAAAAGCAGCCGGAACTGCAAAGAACAATGAAAAGTCACCGTGGCTCAGAGGTGCATGTGGACTGTAATAGAGACAAAAGCGACTGAGGCGGTGTTTGGAAAATGAACAGTCAACGTGACTCACAGGTGCATGTGGACTGTACACAGACGAAAGCGACTCAGGTGAGGAGTTGGGGGCGGGCACATGAGCAGGCAGTGCGTACTGAACGATGTCTAAGAGAGGATTAAGAAAACAGCAGACTAGAATGGCGGGGGGGGGCGGGACGGAGGGGGCAGAATGGGCGTCCTTCCCCTCTCCCCCCGTTCCGCACTCCGCGCCAGAGCGCCGTCCAGCCCTGTCCCTCGCTCTGGTAGGAGAATGCACGACGGCGGTCCTCCAGTTTTCAGTCATGGACAATTGTATGTTGGTTCATAGCGTGCATTGATGCAATGTTACTTTTCTTGGTGGTTTATTAAATTACGGATTTTTCAAATGTTCATTTTTTTCCCTGTGCTTAAAAATCATTAAAAAAGCGGCGTGATTATGAGGCGTATGCTACGCCGCGGGTTGGCTACTTATGAATATTGCACCAGTTCTAGTAGCTGTTCATCCATCCATAGTCTAACCCAGTGTTTCTCAAACTTCTTTAGAATTTATTGCGTGGCGGTCCCTTTAAAAATTGTTCGATGGCTCACGGACCCTTTTATTAAAAATTAAAAAATCAATATTATTTCAAGAAAATGGGGGTCGCCAAATACTTTGCACAAGGGTGCCACATACCCACTGCACTGCACTGCATAGGTACAGGCTGCTGTGAATAAAACATTTTTTGACAAACAATTATTTATTCAGAAAATATTACATACATCTTAGTTATTAAATTTAAGTTAAAATTTTAATGGAATGGATGCATCTGCTTTGCCTTAACCATTTGCGTTGAGCAGGCAATTTCACCACTTACTGTAAAAACACAAAAAATGTAAAATATGTTGTTTGTTGATTATCTGTATCCACCTTTAGTGCCCCTATTTGCTTCTAAAATATACGAAAATTGTTCGCGAGTGTTTTGATTCTACGAAAGAATCGATCATTTTTGATTATGATAAAAATAATAAGGGCTGGTTTGTGCCGAGCGATAATGATGGGAAAACAATGCAGTGGCAGTGAATAATGGAACAGCGGATTAGTGGTCGGGTCTAGGTGGTGGGAGTAACAACGGAGCTTAGTCACTTACTTCCCCTCGGATGGTAAAAGTTAATAATTATAAAAGTATAAATAGTATAAATATGCAATCATTTCTCACGGTCCCACCGAAACCGCTTCACGGTCCCCTAGGGGTCTGCGGACCCCAGTTTGAGAATGGCTGGTCTAACCCAACTATCCAGTTCAAATTCAAGATGGCCTCCTGCTTCTTCAATCTCACTCATCTTAGATTCCTTAAGCTGTTTTGTTCTCTCTTTGAATCTAAGATGAATCAGATTGAAGAAGTAGGAGTCTATCTGATAGTATTGGGTGCAGAGCAGGAACAACCCCAGGAAAGGATACCAGTCCTTTGGGAGAGAGATACACTCACGCCTCCAATATGGAGTCTCCATTTAGATTAGATTTGTGATGGATGGCCAGGACCATTACCTGGCTGGGACCCCAGCTGAGTGGAAGGATCGAAGGAGAGAGCACGGTTGGGAGACATTGTCTTCCCCGGGATGCTAGAGGGCAGCCCCCCTGGGTTGCTGCAGCACCACGGATTCCCACACGGCATGCCAAGAAATGGAGATTGGAGCAGCCCTGTTGGGTTCTATGGGCACCGCCAGGGGTTACTGCAGTAGACGGTTGGAGCCCTTTAAGGCAGCATTTCCACCACACCCAGAATTGCTGCCGGAAGAACGTCAAGGAACACCCGGAGCACTTCCAGGTGCGCTACAAAAGGAGCCACCTCACTCCAATCGTAGTGCCAGAGTCGGGAGGAAGTGGACAAAGCTTGCTGGAGGGGGAGAGAGAGAGAGGATAGAAGAAAAGAAGGGACTGTCTTATTTGGTGCTTGTACTGTGTAGTGCTGGGGGGAGCAAAAGAAAAGCATTTCCTCACTTAAATGAAGGTGTGCTATGTGACAAGACTTGCGTCAGCATCCGTCTGTGTCAGGGTTGGCTGGCTGGAGCGCCCCTAGTTTCCGCATATTAGATTAGATAAACTTTATTAATTGCAAGGGGAAATTTAGATGCATACAGCAACAGAAACATCAAAAAAAAAAGACTACAAGTGTCTCTAAGAGAGTGCCTCCTTAAGGTGGATGTAAAGTTTTTTTCATGCTAGCATCCAGTTTTGCCACCACAACAGCTAATGTGTCCAGGGTTCATCCTGTAATGGAGCAGGCTTTCCTTATAAGTTTGTTCAGGCATTGTGTATCTTTTGAGCTCAAATTGCTTACCCAGGAAAGCAGCGCAGAACACCACAGGGGCTACTATGGACTGCTACAACATTTCCAGCATCTTACTGCACACGTCAAAAGACCGGAGTCTCCTTAGCAAGTCCAGTCTGTTCTGGTCCTTCTTGTCCAGCACCACTGTGTTGAGAGAGCAGTCAAGTCTGTTGTATATGTGAACCTGCAAATATTTGTAGTTCTTCATCGCTTCCACATCCTCCATGCAACTGGTCTCAGAGACGTCTAGGCATGCCGGAAGTCCACCACCATCTCTTTTGTTTTGCTGATGTTGAATTGCAAGTTGTTGTCCCTGCACCACAAGACAAAGTCATTCTCAACTTTCTGCTACCCTGATTCATCCCTATTATTAATGCAGTCATCTTAAAATTCCTGTAGATGGCAAGCACTGGTATCGCGCTGGAAGGGTGTAGAGGGTGAACAGGAAGGGAGACAAAATGTATCATAAAAATATTGGAATGTGGAAAGAAAACTAGAGGTACCAAGAAAAGAAAAAAAAGAGAGAAGCAAAACACGCACACAGGAAGAAACAGGCAAACTCCATAGTGGTAGCACCCATTTTAAAGTATTAAAGGAACATTATAAATATATAAGGGAATATATAAAGTATTAAAGGAATAATCCACTCAAAAATGACATTTTGAAAAATGTTACTTATTACATGTAGTCTGTAGTGATGGCCAAGAAAAATGTTTATTATCATGCTTTCAGAATGGAGATAACTGATGTAACTGAGGACTGTGGTGACCAATCTCACATTACTCATGTTGCATAATCAACATGTCAAGTTGTCCAGTCATATACACACAACATCCCAAAGAAAACAGTGCAATCGTCAGACCAGGGAGAATGGGATAGCTCCACGCAATCAGCAGAGCGTTCGATGAATCAAGTGCGACTGTCAATACTTTTCCCATTCAGTCATTCGAACACAATTGTCAGGTTGGGGTTGGGGATGCCATTCAGGATCGGCCATGATAAACCTACGATGGTGCTGCTGTTAATCGAGTGCGATTGTCGGAGCAGTGAAGGGGAGGTGGGTTGGGAAATGCTGGTGTAAACCTCTTACTTGGCACAAAAATGGCACAAATTTCGCTTGAAGCGAAACAAAAATTTGTTGCAGCAATTTTTTGCGAAACGAAACACAGAGTTTACTTGAATTCAGTTTCATGTAAATTATTTTGCTCATCCCTAAACAATGCCATTTTAAACTTTAATAATCCATGGCTATTTTATTTTACGAATAGATTATTTCTTGTTTTTCGATGGTTTTAAAAATTCTTTCATGTTGTGTTTTCCATTCCTGGTCCCATTACTGTCCATGTACAATTTTTTGTATTGTCAATATCAATGTCAATTTATTTATATAGCACATTTACTTTCATGTTCCTTGAATATTCCAAAATTTTCATCTGAGGTTAATTTTCAAATTTTGACCATCCCCTTGAAATGTTTGGGGGGGATTGAATTCTGCTCAATGCTGGTTGCTGCCAAAAGCTGTGGGAGTAAACAACAAACCTCATAAGATTCACATATTAGTTTATAAAATGTATAGCATTCTCTCAGATAAAATACATAATTCTTTCACATTAGTAAGCTTTGTCTCATAAAAACAAAGCAAGACGTCAGAAAAATAAAACAATAAGTAAACCCAGACCACAGAATATCATTTAATCAAAGTCACACATCATTAGCATGCCAAATTCAAATATTATAGAAGGTGTAAATATGCATAACACATAAATCAGATAGTGAGATTAGGCTCATCATAAAGAATGCTAAACGAAATTAGACATTTACTGTGCTCAGAAACAGGGCAGGTCTGGAAATTCATAAGTGACCTGTAAAACAAAGGAAGGCACAGCTCATAAATTTCCATTTTTAAAATTTTAGACTTGTGTTTACATTAACACATTAAATGTTTAATTAGAAATTAGCTGCTGGCCATGTTTTAGAGCGTGTACCTGTACGCTTGTACCTCTGTTCCTTTTATGTCTTAGTGGATTTGCAGTGTGTTCCATGTAAAATACTTTGTTAACAAAAGGAATAAATTATTTAAAGGGGGAAATTAAAAATTTATGTTATTCACCAAAGTAGCGAACTTGTTAAAACAAGGTAACAAAGTGGATATGCTACTGCAGCACAACTTCAGCATTCCTTTGTATTTTTGGATCAAATCTTTATTAAAAATGCAACAGGGCCAACTTCTTAGAACCAAAAATCAATTTTTCATATAAAATTATTGTACTTACCTCATCCCAAAACCATTCCACCCCAATCCTGATCTGTGGGGATCAGATTTATAAAATTTGCATATACACAAAAAGAGGGTTGAACTGTGGGTGGTGTGCAGCATTCCAAGCAAACATCTGGATTTATAAAAGAAAACTTGATGGAAGAACGTTAGATATTTACGGCAAATATGACCAATCGGTACACAGCATTTTGGAGAAATGGGGAAATGACGACACCCATCACCAAGAGGGAAATGTAGCCAAACCAACTAAACGACGACTTGTGCATATAATAAATCATATTACTAAGCCGTTGTTATAATGTGTGTTGACATGACAAACAATATTAAGTGACAAATATGATGTCTGGACTCACTGAAGAGCTTTTTTGCTTGCTCATCAGTTTATATCAACTATTTGTTGTCACTGATGGAATTGGCTAACAGATCAGAAATACCTCAGCCAAGCTTCATTCTGTCATGCCTGCTGTGCTGGAAGGCATTAACTGACCAATCAGGTGCTAAATTAGTAAAACATAACGTTATGTCACCAACATAAAAGGCAATTTGCAGCCGTGTCTGGTTTTACCTAATATAATCAGAACACTTTACTGCGTTAATATTGTAATAAGGGCACCTAGCGAGAACTAAGCTGCTTTTCTTTAGCCAGTTGATGCCTTTCTTAGGTTGCCCTGTTCAGAGTGCATTACAGTAATTCAGTCTACTAAAAACAAATTTGAAAAACAAATTAATTTCTCAGTATCTTGCTACATTCCTGAAATTAAACAAATGCAATCCTAGCAATCCGGGTAATGTCCGATTTAAAGTTCAGGTCAGAGACCATGATTACAACTAATTTCTTTATCTCCACCTTGAATTTTAATGCTAAAGGATCAGGTTTATTTCTAAATACCTTCATTATTTACATTTTTAACAACCTGAAAAATTTCTGATTTTTTCCTTATTTAGCATGAGAAAGTTATTAACCCCTTCACCGCCCTCTGCCGGATATATCCGGCACCGCTGTTTTAATGCTAACGCCATACTGCCGGAATTATCCGGCACATTTGCCTGTGGTTATATGAATGCCTGGCAAGTAGTATAACTGACGGTTTGGCGTGGGTATTATTACTACGTTGTATTTCGACAAGTCTGTGGTTGTTTTGGCCGGTCATGTGACGTGATTCGCATGTAACAGCTGTGAATATGGCGAAACGTAAACTGACTTCAAGTGAGGCTTTGCAGGCGATTTTGGACAGTTCTGATCATGATTGTAGCAGTTCTGAAGAAGATTTTAGTGACAGTGATGAGCAGCAACGTGCGCTGCATGATATTGTGAATGAAGACGCATCGGATGACGGCGCTGAGTGGGTGTATCCCCAGCATCTCAGCTGGGCTGCTGCCCGAGGTGAACTACCTTTTCTGCATTCGTTTGAGGGAACGTGTGGCTTTATTGTTGATGTAAACAATTACACTGCTGAGCAGTTTTATGAGCTGTTTGTGTCACCTGATTTGATCAGACATTTTGTTCATCAGACAAATCTGTATGCAGCACAGTTTATTGAGAAAAATCCCAATTTACCTCCACATTCCCGTGTTCGTGCTTGGTTTGACACTGATGAAAACGAAATGAAAAAATTCATTGGGATTTTGATGTTGATGGGAATAATCAGAAAACCAGATATTGAGATGTACTGGTCTACAGATCCTATGTATGCAACACATATTTTTGCAGCTGTCATGACACGTAACCGATTCTCTTTGCTGCTGAAATTCTTTCATTTGAATGACAACAGAAACGAGCCAGATAAGAAAGATCCAAACCGTGACCGCTTGTTCAAGCTACGTCCTTTGATTGATCATTTATTTGAAGCATTTCAGTTGCCCTACATGCCAGGACCGTCAGTTGCAGTTGATGAAAGTTTATTGTCGTGGAAGGGCCGCTTACAGTTTCGACAGTATCTACCATTGAAAAGGGCACGGTTTGGTATCAAGATGTTTTGCTTAGCTGAGAATTCAGGTTACATTTATAGATTTCGTGTATACACTGGCAACTTGCACAACATTTAGTGGTCAATACTGCTTGAATAAATGTAAAAAATGTAAAAAAAATGTAAAAAAGTAAAAAAACAAAAATTGTTCAGATTTCGCCTTGCTTGGGGAATATTTAGGGAGTTGGCAGTTAAAGGGTTAATTGTCCATTCAAGAATACTGTTAAGACATTGGATCGGAGAGCCCAGAGCATCAGGGTCATCAGGTGCTATAGATAAGTAAAGCTGTGTGTATAAGTCAAAAGTCAAAAAGTCAAAGCGAACTTTATTGTCATCTCAACCATATACAAGTATACAGATAGACGAAATTGCAAAGCTCAGGGTCCACAGTGTAACAACATGAAGTGAAAATAAAAAATTAAAGTTAAGTTAAAATTAAAATTTAAAATTAAAATTAAGATTTAAAATTAAAATTAAAACACAAACAAGACAAGACAAAGAAGTAGCAGCAATATTGACATGTAATAAACAATATGAGCATTGATGCAATGTATGGTATTATGCAATCTAGATACATAAATATAGTCAATAAATATGTAATATAATAAATAAATAATAGATATAGATAATACATAAATTATCAGTGTATGATAATAGTTGTTTTAGACGTGTAAACAGTGACAGGTCAGAATGTTTCACAGCAGAAGGATATCAAAGAATTTCAAAGTGCAGTATGCAAAATTCTTAAAGGTCAGTATGAGATTTTCAGATCTCTTTTACCTGCACACTCGTCTTCACAGGACAGTGGCTCGCATGGATAAAAGTTCTGTTTTTCGAGGTGGTTGAGGCCGTGTGGAAGATCCCAGGGGGCAGCCTGGTGTTAAGGAGTCTAACAGCTTTGGGGGTAAAAACTCTCCTGCAGCCTGGCAGATCTGGCTCTGATGCTGCAGTATCTTCTCTTGGATGGCAGAAGTGTGAAAAGTCCATGTGAGGGGTGTAAGGGGTCCTGCACAATGCTGCAGGCCATGCGGACACTGCGTTTGTAAAATATGTCCTGTAGTGCAGGGAGAGGCACCCCAATAATGTTCTCTGCTGTCTTCACTATCCTTTGCAGGTGTTTGCGGTCAGGTATGTTGCAGTTGCCATACCAGGCAGTGATGCAGCTGGTCAGAACACTCTCAATGGTGCCTCTGTAGAACATGGCGAGGACGGAAGGGGGAAGTCTTGCTCGCTTCAGCTGCCTCAGGAAGTGTAGTCTCTGCTGGGCTTTCTTAATTAGTGATGAGGTGTTATGTGTTCACGTAAGTTCCTCAGTTATGTGCACACCGAGGAACTTTGATGCTGAGTGGGATGTAGGCAGGATGTGATTTTCTGAAGTCCACAATTATCTCTTTTGTCTTGTCTACATTGAGACATTCAGAGATAGATTGTTGTCTTCACACCATGCGGACCACCTCATCTCTGTATGCTGTTTCATCCCCACTTATCAGTCCCAGCACCGTCATATCATCTGCAAACTTGATGATGTGGTTGGTGTTGTGCGTGGCTGTGCAGTCGTGAGTCAGCAGGGTGAAGAGCAGTGGACTAAGCACGCAGCCTTGCAGTGCTCCAGTGCTCAGTATGATGATGCTGGAAGTGTTGCTGATGCAAAACTGTGTTAGTTCACCTTGTGTTTCAACATAATTTAGACAAATGGGAGCATGTAGATTAAAAAAAGGCAGCAGGCCCACCATAGATCCTTGTGGTACACTGTATACAATATCATGGACCTCTGAACTACAACTACCACAACTAACAAAGAATTTTATACCTGTTAAATAAGACTATCTACGATGGAGCATTCGATCAGAAGAAAATATGAAGCTGGTTTTAAATTAAACGTCGTTGAAGTGGTGAAAGAAATTGGTAACTGCGCTGCTACAACAAAATTCGATGCGTCTGAGAAACTGATGTGAGATTGGAGGAGCCAAGAAGATATAAAAAAAAAAGTGTCACATTTTTGAATGGGCGTATTAGTCGGTGTCTGATTTTATGATTGATTTTTCGGGTTTCAAGACCCGACTTATACGTGAGTATATATGGTACTTAAAATGTATATTTATTTTTATAATAACCAATAGCAGCAAATAAAAGCAATGCAAAGAATTACCCAACTTAGGTGGGTCCATGCAATCTTCATTCAGTCTCTCATGACAGTTACCAGATAGCTCAGTTCCTAAGTTATTGATCTTATATCTTAAATTGAAAAAATAAAAAGAAAGATTTCCCGTCAGGGACAGAGCTCCATGGAAAGTATCCAGCAGCTAAGCAGGCAGCAAGCTCCATTTAAATGTCTGTGACTTCTCTCAGAGTGTAAGAAAGACAGCAACCAAACACTCCATTGTGCACCAAATGAACTAAACTAAAAACTGATCTGAAAATTGAATTGAGACTCTTAAATCTCCCCACTTAAGCTCGCCCACCTGGCTTACTGTCCGCTAGCAAAGTTTTCTTTTCTTTATTTTATTGTTCTTTATTTGGGCTTATACAATTTCCTCTATTAAGAATTTGGGGTCAGAGCACAGGGTCGGGCATTGTACAGCACTCTTGGAGCAATTGCAGGTTGAGGGCCTTGTTCAAGGGTCCAGTAGAGTAAGATCCCTTTTGGCAGTAATGGGGAATTCAAACCGGCAACCTTCTGGATACCGGATACAGATCCTTAGCCTCAGAGCCACCAGTGGCTAACACTTTTGACAGTTTCTCAAAACACATGAAGGTTATCACACAAGCTCAACGTTGATTCCCACAGGAATCGAATGGTGCACTAAGCTTCAAACAGACCGGCTCTACAAAACATTCAAAGCTCCCGTTTAGCCTTTCAGCTTTCCCAGAATACACTTTACTGCTCTCTATTTTGGCTTGTCCAATTCTTTCGGGCCTTAGCTCTTTACCTGAAACCAGTCAGTTGAAAAGCTTAAACCATTCCCCCTATATTGTATTAAGTGTCTTCTGAAAATGAGTGGATACTCGTCACCTTTATTTATCACTCTTCTGCCCTATTCACAGTGCATGTATCTTTTGGACAAGTATGAATAACAATTATTTATATTATATAGTTATATTTTACGATTTATCTGTACATTTAATTGCTTCTTATTTACTCTATGTAAGAGGGGGTACCTAAGTGAATGCTTTCTGACTAAAATATATTCAAGCAGCCTGAAGCATTGCAGCCTAAGTTGTTCTAATAACCCATCCATCCATTATCCAACCCGCTATATCCTAACTACAGGGTCACGGGGGTCTGCCGGAACCAATCCCAGCCAACACAGGGAGCAAGGCAGGAAACAAATCCCGGTTAGGGTGCCAGCCCACCGCAAGGCGCACACGCACACACAAAGCACACATTAGGAACAATTTAAAATCATCAGCACACCTAACCTGCATGTCTTTGGACTGTGGGAGGAAACCCACACAGGGAGAATGTGGGAAGCGAACCCAGGTCTCCTTACTGCGAGGCAGCAGCGCTACCACTGCGCCACCGTTCTAATAATCCATCTGTCTATCCATCATCCAACCCGCTATATCCTAACTACAGGGTCACGGGGGTCTGCTGGAGCCAATCCCAGCAAAACACAGGGCGCAAGGCAGGAAACAAACCCTGGGCAGGGCGCCAGCCCACCGCAGGGCGCACACACACACACACACACCAAGCACACACTAGGGACAATTTAGGTTCGCCAATCCACCTAACCTGCATGTCTTTGGACTGTGGGTGGAAACCCACGCAGACACAGGGAGAACATG
The DNA here is from genome assembly GCF_900747795.2 of Erpetoichthys calabaricus. Taxonomy (NCBI): domain Eukaryota; kingdom Metazoa; phylum Chordata; class Cladistia; order Polypteriformes; family Polypteridae; genus Erpetoichthys; species Erpetoichthys calabaricus. The sequence continues at coordinate 69,675,258 of NC_041411.2, read as the reverse complement.
CAAACTCCACATAGGGAGGACCCATTCTAATAATGATAATTGTGTATTGTGCTTTTACTGGATGATTTGAGAGTTTTGTCCATTTTTCCTACTTACAGAGTTTAACTCTGAAAGCCTAATAATTAATAATTGACTCAGAATGTCAGGCCACATTTTAGGTGTTTCATGCAAATATGTGTCATATTCCTTAAAATCATTTACGTCTCATCATTTCTCTCTCTTTTTTTTTGTACAAGGCTGTGAATTTTTCATGCTGACTCAAAGCCTAACTGACATTGGAGCAGATACTGTCCTCAGGATTGCGTGCAGCTGTCTAAACAGAAAAAAAGATGCAAGAAAAATGTAAGTCTGTTTGGAGCTTTCACCTGAGCCTTTTCTTTTCATTTTGTCTCTGCCACTTAATCACAAGTTCATACACTATTAATACGGGGTGTTTTTAAATTCTGCAGAGAAAACCCGTTGGCACGTATCGTGGTACTGTATGTGCCTAGAAAATTTGGCAATTTCTTGTTTTCGGTGTTCTGACTATAAGGTACCCCATTTACCTGGGAATGCGTGGTTCTGATGAAAGAAAAAATAAATATTATTACATCAAAGTGTGACAATCTGGCAAATGCTTTCTAAGTTATTTTAAAATAAGAAAAAGTAACACATCAATACAAATATATAAATGGAGCTATCCATTCTCAGGTTAAAATTGAAACAGTAAGCTAATTCATAGCTGAAGTTGCACAGAATGCTTTTCTGTTTTAAGATGAATGAATTCACAAATTCACCAATGCTTTTCAATGGGAGATTTTGAAATTTCAAAACCGTATACATTGTGCAGTATTGGAGATATCTGAAAGAAAATTGAACTGTCCTGACGAATTACCTCGAGGAATAAGTGCCAGATTTCAACAAAATCACTTCACTGGGAGCCAAGTTGTTTCACGTGGACAGACAGACGTTAATATCACTGTAGGCATATTTTTTCATTATATGATGTCAAACATGGGCACCTGGGGACCACTTCCTGGCTCTGGTGAGGTAAGCACTTCAAGCCACCTTCAGAGAGAGGGGATGTCGACACTGACAGTATCTTCTCTTTCCTCCGTAGCATCGAGAGGCCGTCCAAGGCCAACACCTAGCTCCACCCACAAGGCCCTGAGGAGACTTCGCCCAGGTAATGTGGCATCAGTGTTTGACCCGCATACAAAGAGGACAGAGCTCTGACTCCGTCGTGAGCACAAGTGATATCAAAGTTGGCAGTAGCCATATTTTCTTTTGATTTTTTTTTTGCAGCTGCAAGACTGTATTAAAAGAGATGATAAAGCTGGCGTCCAAACATTTCCACTGCTTACGCTAGTCTGCTATCCTGGTCATGTTGTGACGTAAAAGCACACCTCATAAAATTAAAGGTAATGCAGGGCCTGTTTTTTTTAATGCTGAGGAGTTTCCATTTTTGTGCATTTTGATTAGATATACAGTGCACCCAGAAAGTATTCATAGCGCATCACTTTTTCCACATTTTGTTATGTTATAGCCTTATTCCAAAATGGATTAAATTCATTTTTTTCACTCAAGGACATTCACAGTGTTGTCCTGAAGCCACTCCTTTGATATCTTGGCTGTCTGTGTACTTAGGGTCGTTGTCCTGCTGAAAGATGAACCGTCACCCCAGTCTGAGGTCAAGAGCGCTCTGGAGCAGGTTTTCATCCAGGATGTCTCTGTACATTGCTGCAGTCATCTTTCCCTTTATCCTGACTAGTCTCCCAGTCCCTGCCGCTGAAAAACATCCCCACAGCATGATGCTGCCACCACCATGCTTCACTGTAGGGATGGTATTGGCCTGGTGATGAGCGGTGCCTGGTTTCCTCCAAACGTGACGCCTGACATTCACACCAAAGAGTTCAATCTTTGTCTCATCAGACCAGAGAATTTTCTTTCTCGTGGTCTGTGAGTCCTTCAGGTGCCTTTTGGCAAACTCCAGGTGGGCTGCCATGTGCCTTTTACTAAGGAGTGGCTTCTGTCTGGCCACTCTACCATACAGGCCTGATTGGTGGATTGCTGCGGAGATGGTTGTCCTTCTGGAAGGTTCTCCTCTCTCCACAGAGGACCTCTGGAGCTCTGACAGAGTGACCATCGGGTTCTTGGTCACCTCCCTGACTAAGGCCCTTCTCCCCCGATCGCTCAGTTTAGATGGCCGGCCAGCTCTAGGAAGAGTCCTGGTGGTTTTGAATTTCTTCCACTTACAGATGATGGCGACCTCTGTGCTCACTGGGACCTTCAAAGCAGCAGAAATTTTTCTGTAACCTTCCCAGATTTGTGCCTCGAGACAATCCTGTCTCGGAGGTCTACAGACAATTCCTTTGACTTCATGCTTGGTTTGTACTCTGACATGAACTGTCAACCGTGGGACCTTCTATAGACAGGTGTGTGCCTTTCCAAATCATGTCCAGTCAACTGAATTTACCACAGGTGGACTCCAATGAAGCTGCAGAAACATCTCAAGGATGATCAGGGGAAACAGGAGGCACATGAGCTCAATTTTGAGCTTCATGGCAAAGGCTGTGAATACTTATGTACATGTGCTTTCTTAATTTTTTTATTTTTAATAAATTTGCAAAAATCTCAAGTAAACTTTTTTGACGTTGTCATTATGGGATGTTGTGTGTAGAATTCTGAGGAAAAAAATGAATTTAATCCATTTTGGAATAAGGCTGTAACATAACAAAATGTGGAAATAGTGATGTGCTGTGAATACTTTCCGGATGCACTGTAAATGCTTGCTACTGTTCATCTGTGTACTTTCAACCATATTTATTTAGTTTTGCGTTGCTGGACGTTAGTGCCAATCTCAGCAGTGTTGGGTTAAATATGGGTCCCAGTTGTGAATGGGATGCCAGTGCACTGCAGGACACATTTGTTCACATGGGCCCACACATACTCATATATAGGCAATTCAGTTTTGGCATGGTTTTGGAATGAGAAAGTAAACCTCAAGTATCAAAAGGTAGAGACACAGAGATGAAGGCGGTATATGTTTACATGGGTAAATTAAAAAATTAAAGTTGTATATTGTAAAAGTTATAATACATAAATCTCATGCTTTAATGTGCAGGAGAGATGTCCTGTTTCCTAGCATTGACACTCAGGCTTTTCTTATTTTATATTCGGGCATTCCAGGTATGTTGTGTTCTTCACTGGTGGATTTCATTACACATAACTTTGCTGGATATGGCCGTCCCAGAATAGGCCTGGTTAGAGTATCTCATATTCAGCCTGGAAGTCTCCATGCATGCCCGATGACCTCAAGGCTTCAGTTCACTTCCCAAGGCCGAAAGTTTGACTTCAGATGATTTGTATTTGAGGCAATAGCACTGCAGGAATATCAGATTTATTTTAGGTTTTCAAATTTCAAACTGCCTAACGATGATAAATGACAAACATCTGCAATGTGCAGCCACTCCCAGGTTTTTTTGGATTTGGTTTCTGAATTTATTCAAGTGAATATCACTTTTTAAAGCTTTAACATGTATTAACACCATGCATATGTTATCTTAATAGGCTAAAATGTAAAATACTGTAAGAAGGTGGCATGGCAGTTGATGCCCGTATCTCTCAGATCCCGAGCCAAGTGGTCAAATCCAGGACTTGGCCACTGCCAGTGTGGAGTCCGCATATTCTTCCCATGTCTGGATGTTTTTTTTTTTCCTCCTGGGTCTTCACTTTGCTCCATCTGTCCAAATGAGGGGTCCGGCTTCTGTTGGTCTTTGCTATTCCAGGACACTCACCCATCCATCTTCCCAGCCTTCTTATTCAGAGTATGGTTGCACATTTGAAATTATTAGATTTAAAGTTAGCTTCTGGCATCATTAAACAGGAACTTTACAAAAAGGGCTCATAAAATCCCCTCTTGAAAGAAATAATAAGACCCTTCGTTCATCATTCATGAAAACAGATATACAATTCTTCGAGCGTGGAAGAAAAAAATCTATCACCGTTTCATTTCCTCTGTCATCATTTAAATTCCTAAGGTAAGCAGATTTTTAAACCATTATTAGAGCCCGTGAAATCGTGTGACTTCATGCATGCAGTCCCTGCTTTATGATGTCAGATGCTAACTTTAGAGCTGATGAGTTGAAGGTGAATGGGTGTCCTAGAACAACAGCCTTGATGTGGATCCAAAAACAACAGAAACCTGAAGATAGCACCTCCATTATTAACTGGCAATTCTAGATTGTGATATGGGTGTGTGTGTGAATGTCCCTACTGGCACTGGCACCTTGTCCAGGCATGGTTCCCAGCTTATGCCCAGTGCTGCTGAAATACTCATTGACTCCTGGATAAGCAGGCTAGAAAACAGATGGATGGATGATTGAAATGTGAAAGATGTCAGGGCAATTTTGGATAGTATTGAGACTGAACTGGGTATTGATGCAAAATAATAGGTCATTGTAAAATAATTGCAATCATTTTTACTATAAAACTATACAGTAGACTTAGCATGAGCATCAATTAAATTTTGTCAAGCATGACATTTTGAAGCAATAAACAGAGAGAAGCTTAGCAGCAGACTGAGGTCTTGAATCAGTTGATTCTAAAGCAGGGTCAATTAAAAGGGTGTGAGAGGCGGCAGGCATCCTTACTCAGCCGGGATACCCTCAGGATGGAATGACTGGGAGGAGAGAGCGTGCACACCATGCATTATCTCTCCCGAATCTCTCCCTTGGGTTGCAGCGGTGCCTCGGATTCCCACAGGGCATCATAGGACATGGAGTTCTTCAAATCAACCCCGTTGAGTTCCGTGGGTACCACCATGGGTACCTGGCTTCCACCTCACCCGGAAGTGCTTTCAGTACCATGTGTACGGAACACCAGAAGTACTTCCAGGTGGTAGATAAAAGGCATCAGTTTGAGGAGCTACAGTAAGGAGGAAGGGGAGTGGAGGAGGCAGAAACCGAGAGATGAAGAGAGTGTGAGACAGAGAAGAAGAAAAGCATTGCTACATATTGCTGTACTTGTGCTTGTGGCGTGGGAAACAATTACAGAGAAGTGTTTTCCACAAATAAAAACCTCTTTTGCCTTTTAACTTGCGTCTGAGCCTGTTTGTGTTGGGTGTTTGGGGAGCTAGAGCACCCCTTAGTGTCCACAAGAGAAATTATGACCAGCATTAAAGCTGTATCAGTATATGTCCCCATCCATCTACAGTGCTCTTCATAATGTTGGGGACAAAGACACATTGCTCCTTGTTTTAAGCCTCTGCTCCACAGTTTTAAATTTCAAATCAAATTCAGACTTGATTAAAGTGCACATTACAGGCTTTCATTTAAGGGGATTTGTCTGCATTTTGGACACATTTTGTAGAAAAGACAACAGTTTTTTATGTACGGTTCCCCCATTTCAGGGCACCATAATGTTTGGGACACAGCAATGACTGGTCAATGAAAGCCATCATTTTTATTTGTTTGTCGTCTATCCCTTGCATACGATGAGTACTTGAAGTCTGCGATTCATAGACATCATCAGGTGCTGAGGGTCTTCTGTGGTGATGCTCTGCCAAGCCTCTAATGTAGCCATCTTCAGCTCCTGCTTGTTTTGGGGGGCTTTGTCCCCTTATGTCTTCTCTTCAACATATGGAAGGCCTTCTCAATTCATTTTAAATTGGTTGAATGGCTTGACCATTCAAGAATTTTCCATTTTTTAGCTTTAAAAACCTACTTTGTTGCCTTAGCAGTTGGATACGCATGAGGCATCTCCAAAGAGAAGCGTTTCCAAGAGTCATCCTAATCAGATGCCTGAACCACCTTAACTGGCTCCTTTCGAGGTGGAGGGGCAGCAGCTCTACACTGAGATCCTGTTGAATGTTTGTGCTCCTCACCTCATCTCTAAGGACATTGTGAACCTGTCAACCTAACCTTCACAACATACAGAGGAGAAACACCGGAATACCCAGAGGAATATCCACATGGCCAATGACTGAGCATGGAAATCTGTGAGGTAGCTGCACTAAGCGCTGCACCATCATGCCACCCCATATAAAAGGCACACTAAAGCTTCTTTGTTAGTGGCTGTAAATTTCCCATTTTGAGTGTGCCCTGTAATAGCCTGGTACCCCATCTAGACTCATTTTCTTTTTGTTCAATATTCTGTGGAATAGAAAATAATGGAATTATATATTATAGTTTAAAAAATAGCAGTGGAATCAGTTGATAATGGCAATTTATTTTGTATTTCAAATTGAATTGACCTCATTTTGAAATAGAGATTTTTCTTATCATAGATATATTTGAAATGTTTGCATGCATAAACAGAATTGAACAGGCTTGCACAGTGCAAAGAATTTGTACTCCATATGATACAAATTTAAAAATGTTCCCACAGCTGAGAAATCACAAATGATTGGAATGAGAGCAAAAAGGCAGGCCGTTTAATGAACTTACAACTTGACGACTTAGTACAGGCTTTGTCAAACACAGGGGTCAACACTGACGACCTAAATCACCTCACTGCGATTAGCTTATACATCAGCACCTTTTCTTTCTCTGTATAGCCCTGAACAATGGCCGTTCAGCCCACTAAGTCAGCCACCTTGCAGCACGCCTTGCTTTTTTCTGATAACATCTGGCATTCCACCTGTCAACCTGTCATCACTCCCTGAGTACAGCTTCTCTTTGAATCCTCACTGTTTGTGTAGTCGTATGCTGAAGGCACCTGTCTGTTTCATTTTAATGGCTTATCCCCCAATCTCACCATGTCAATTCTTGACTGATTTTAACCCTAAAATGAATCCCATTGTTGTCCCTGGTCATCAGAATGGCTGCACTAGATCCTCCATTTTTTAGGCTGTTGCCAGATGGCTAAAGGAGGGATTCACAGGATTCAGCAAGTGCTTCACAATTTCTATCTCAGCTTCTGTTGTACATATAAAATGTGATTATGCCTTTAGGACTAGGTTAACATGGTGGTGGTCTATCGTGGCTTCCTTGGACACAGTGCAGAAGGCAGCCCTGGATGAGGCATCACTCTACTGAAGGACTGATTTATGCATCTAGTGTCAATTAAAAATTGTCAGTTAACCCAATGTGTGTGTCTTTGGGGGTATGAGAGGGGAACTCGAGAACTCGGAGAACACCTGGAGAACGTGCAAACTTCACAAACACAATGACTGGACAGGAATTTGAACTCAGGATGATGTGGCAATGAGATAGCAGCACTAAATGCTATACCAGTGTGCCCATCTTATTGTACATACAGCCTCACAGGAAGCTGCTCTCAGACACCATGGTCAGTGAGTATACTGTAACAACCATACCTCAAAACTACTGTCTTCCTCATCTGAAAACTCTGAAAACAGTTTACACTAAAGATCGATATAAGAGGAGCAGAGCAGGTGCTTATTTCTTAGGAGACTGAGCTCCTTTAAGGTGGGAAGTCCCCTTCCTTACATGTTCTACAATTCGGTGAATGCCAGTCCAGTTTTCTAAGTCAGGGTGTGCTGTGCAGGTTAACATTACAAGAGAGGCCCACCAAATCAACCAGCTAATTAAGAAGACGGCCTCAGTTATGGGGCGCACTCTGGGCCTGCTGGGTGTAGTAGAAGAGACGAATGAAGATAAACTGATTGTCATTATGAACAATGATGCCCAGCATCCTCTCTGTGACATTTCAGGATTTTCAGCCAACAAATTATCTTTTAGAAATTCTTCTTTTTAGCAGTTCTGGTGTATAAATTTGTTGTTATAATTTGATCCTGCCTACTATACTAAAGTATCTATCTATCTGATCCTGCCTACTATATTACAGTATCTATCTATCTATCTATCTATCTATCTATCTATCTATCTATCTATCTATCTATCTATCTATCTATCTATCTATCTATCTATCTATCTGATCCTGCCTACTATACTAAAGTATCTATCTATCTGATCCTGCCTACTATACTAAAGTATCTATCTATCTGATCCTGCCTACTATACTAAAGTATCTATCTATCTATCTGATCCTGCGTACTATACTAAAGTATCTATCTATCTATCTGATCCTGCCTACTATACTAAAGTATCTATCTATCTATCTATCTGATCCTGCCTACTATACTAAAGTATCTATCTATCTGATCCTGCCTACTATACTAAAGTATCTATCTATCTATCTATCTATCTATCTATCTATCTATCTATCTATCTATCTATCTATCTATCTATCTATCTATCTATCTATCTATCTATCTATCTATCTATCTATCTATCTATCTATCTATCATTATTGACAGATCATAAGGGTGAGAGCATGTACCTTTCTGTAGATTAGCTCATTCTATAATAATGATTTAGTAAATAGAAAAATAGCTACCACAACTAAAAATGCAAATGGTAAGTCATTACTGTCACCTTCAGTACTGAGAGTCACAGTTATTCTATTTCTTTATCTATCTGTCTTTTTTCTATGCTTTTATCTTGAGTCTCTGTGGCATTGCTGGATGGGTAGCCAGTTCAATGGTAGGCACACTTATATTCACTCATTATGGGTGAATTTAGAGGTGTCATTTAATCTACGATGTACATTTTAAGCATGGCACCATCAGTGCAGCTGTGTCACAGATGCAGGGGGCTGAGTTTGAACGTCATGTCCAGTCACTGATTGTACACAGTGTGGATGGGTACAGGAATAACAGACAGCTGGATCAAAATTTGGACCACCAACCGGGTCATCCTGTTTAATACAAATGAAAAATAAATTAAAGTAATGCCCATCTTAGCATAAAATACCCAGGGTTTTGGATCAAAAAACAGAAAGAAAAGCTTCTTGAGTCACTTCTGAGTGCCTTCTAGCGGTTCATTCATCTAGCAAATGACACCTCCTGGGTGGTTTCTTGGTGCTGGAGGGAGAGAAGGAGAAGATAATGTTAGTGATAGCACCCCCTCTTGTCCCAGCAGGTTATGACATACCTTGACAGAGCATGTAAAGAGATCCTCTGATGCGCATGTGTGACAACAGTTAGAGTTTGCACATTTTATCCTGTACCCACATTTTGTTTTCCATAAACTCACTTTTTCCTCAACACCCCAAAGATGTGCCTCTTAATTTAGTATACTATTGTATTATTAGGCACCATGTGAATAAGTTTAAGTCTGTAAGTCCTGTGTTGGTTTCTACTTTGCACCCAGTGCTGCTGGGACAGGCTCTGCCTGCTCATGGCCCTGAACTTGATAGTCCGATAAGCAATGGATGGATGGATAAGCATCTTTGGGCCGGAAGAGAAAAGCCCATCCACCCACAGAGAAATTGTATAAATTCAGTTCAGTTCAATTGTATAAATTCAAAGAATATCGAGTAACAACAGCCTATCATCCTGTTATTCATTACAGATTGGGCCAAAAAGCTTAATTTGCAGAAACATTTCTGTAGGGTTATGTCTCTTGGCCTGTCTCATCCTGTTTCCTTCCCTGTGAACCACATTGGCACTGAGACATGCTAAGTAGGCTCTCTTCTGCAGCCATTCTAGCCACAATTAATAAAACTAATAAAGACAACGGCTTTGATTTAAAGTTGAGTCACGTTAACCCTTTTGAAGTTCTCTTTCCCTCAGGCCTGTGCCTGTTAATGGAGCAAAATGCATGGCACACGCCAAAGCGGTAAGGAAAGGCAAAAGATCACAAGCATTTCCTACCGATACTGTGCAGGGTGTGGATAAGAACATTTCATGGCATTCATTGCTCTTGTTTGTACTTAGTTGTAATGCATTTTTTAAAAAGCAGAGTGAACTGAACTTTTGAGGAGGGCGGGTCGCTGGTTTATGACTCTTAAAATGATGATTGGGTAGTCAGCCCTGCCTTCATTACTGATTGAACAGCAATGTAATCTGGTTTTTTATTACACACCACATATCATAGTGTTGGAGGCCTTGTAGTTCAATGGCTAACACTGAAGTCCAGGGCCAGAATGTTAAATAATATCTCCTGGGCCAAAGTACATTTTTGCCAACCCATCTTATATATAAATGTCTACGCGTGAAAGTGTATGTGTGTGTCTGTCCAGCCCGGAAGTGAAAGGCTAAATCAGGGTAGGGGCTCCACCGCAGAGGAAACAGAAAACTAAACATCTACGTGTGAAAGTGTGTGTGTCTGTCCAGCCCGGAAGTGGGAGGTCGAGTCGGGGTAGGGGCTCCACCGCTGAGGAAACAGAAAACTAAACGTCTACACGTGGAAGTGTGTGTGTCTGTCCGGCCCAGAAGTGAGAGGTCGAGTCGGGGTAGGGGCTCCACCTTCGAGGAAACAGAAAACTAAACATCTACGCGTGGAAATGTGTGTGTCTGTCCAGCCCAGAAGTGAGATGTCGAGTAGAGGTAAGGGCTCCACCGTCGAGGAAACAGAAAACTAAACGTCTACGCGTGGAAGTGTGTGTGTGTCTGTCTGGCCCGGTAGTGAGAGGTCGAGTCGGGGTAGGGGCTCCACCTCCGAGGAATCAGAAAACTAAACGTCTACGCGTGGAAGTGTGTGTGTCTGTCCAGCCCCGAAGTGGGAGGTCGAGTCGGGGTAAGTGCTCCACCTCTGAGGAAACAGAAAACTAAACGTCTACACGTGGAAGTGTGTGTGTCTGTCCGGCCCAGAAGTGAGAGGTCGAGTCGGGGTAGGGGCTCCACCTTCGAGGAAACAGAAAACTAAACATCTACGCGTGGAAGTGTGTGTGTCTGTCTGGCCCGGTAGTGAGAGGTCGAGTCGGGGTAGGGGCTCCACCTCCGAGGAAACAGAAAACTAAACATCTACGTGTGAAAGTGTGTGTGTCTGTCCAGCCCGGAAGTGGGAGGTCGAGTCGGGGTAAGTGCTCCACCTCTGAGGAAACAGAAAACTAAACGTCTACACGTGGAAGTGTGTGTGTCTGTCCGGCCCAGAAGTGAGAGGTCGAGTCGGGGTAGGGGCTCCACCTTCGAGGAAACAGAAAACTAAACATCTACGCGTGGAAGTGTGTGTGTATAGTAGGCAGGAAGTGAGAGGTCGAGTCGGGGTAAGGGCTCCACCGCTGAGGAAACAGAAAACTAAACATCTACGCGTGGAAATGTGTGTGTCTGTCCAGCCCAGAAGTGAGAGGTCGAGTAGAGGTAAGGGCTCCACCGCCGAGGAAACAGAAAACTAAACGTCTACGCGTGGAAGTGTATGTGTGTGTGTCTGTCTGGCCCGGTAGTGAGAGGTCGAGTCTGGGTAGGGGCTCCACCTCCGAGGAATCAGAAAACTAAACGTCTACGCGTGGAAGTGTGTGTGTCTGTCCGGCCCAGAAGTGAGAGGTTGAGTCAGGGTAGGGGCTCCACCTTTGAGGAAACAGAAAACTAAACATCTACGCGTGAAAGTGTGTGTGTCTGTCCAGCCCGGAAGTGGGAGGTCGAGTCGGGGTAAGGGCTCCACCTCTGAGGAAACAGAAAACTAAACGTCTACGCGTGGAAGTGTGTGTGTCTGTCTGTCTGTCTGGCCCAGAAGAGAGAGGTCGAGTCGGGGTAAGGGCTCCACCGCTAAGGAAACAAAAAACTAAACGTCTATGAGTGGAAGTGTGTGTGTCTGTCTGTCTGGCCCAGAAGAGAGAGGTCGAGTTGGGGTAAGGGCTCCACCGCCGAGGAAACAGAAAACTAAATGTCTATGCGTGGAAGTGTGTGTGCCTGTTTGTCTGGCCCAGAAGTGCGAGGCTACTATGGCATGAAGCTCAGGGAGCCGACAAGGCCGCCCCAAGTTAACGAGTCGAAAGAAGAAAGCGACTCTGTTGCCAAAGTAAAACCGCCGAGAAAAGAGAGAAACTCTTTCACAAGTGAGATGAGCACATCGTCAAAACGGTATCCCTTTTACTTTTCCTCCCACTACTAATACACAAGTCAGGCGAGCACATCGACAAAACTAAACCTCCAAAGAAAGACAAAGTCCCTTAGCCACTAATACAGAAGCGATGTGAGTACATTGGCAAAATGAAACCTCCTGGGAGAGAGATGCCCAGAGAAGTTCCTTTCAATTACCTGCCGTCTCTACATTTCAATTTTTTTTCTGACGATTTCAATAGTTTTTAGGACCCTGGGCTTTTTATAGCACAGGCTTACACAGCTCGTTAAATAAATATATATATATATATATATATATATATATATATATATATATATATATATATATATATATATCTATATATATATATATATATATATATATATATATCTTTACTAAGTATAAGTCAATATATTTAATCTATGTTCAATATGTATTGCGATACAGGTTTCATGATAAAATTTAATACACTTCTTCCTTGGAACAACAGGCAGCATGATAAATAAATAAGATTATTTTGAGGCAAAATGTGAAACAAATGAAAAGTTGTACTATGTGAATTGTGAGGCCTTTCTAAATGATGGCCAGTCAATTCAAATACCACAAATGGATTCCAATCAAGTTCTAGACACATCTGAAGGAGAATTAAAGCAAACAGGATGGACCTGACCAAAATATGGAGTGCCACAGCAAAGGGTCTGAATACTTATACAAATTAGAGATTTTATATTTTTGATGTTTAATAAATTTGCAGACCTTTCAGAAACCATGTTTTCACTTTGTCATTATGGCTTATTCAGTTTAAATTGATGAGCTAAAATGGCAAATTTAACAATTTAATATGAAATCTACAGCACGATAAAGCATACAGAAAGTGAAGGGGTCTGAAAACATTTTGAATCCACTATATATTTTTCATTTTAGAAGTGTCCTTAGGATTTTGACAGTCAATCCTGGAGTTCCAGTTTTAACAATAAGCTTATCGAGTGTAGATTGATGGGCAAAAATGGCATATTTAACAATTCACAATTAAATGTACAGCACAATAAAGTGTGCAGAAAGTGAAGAGACCTAAATGCGTTCTGAATCCACTGTATATTTAACAGGTTAGAGATATGATAATACTACCACATAAGAGTGTATGGGCACAGAAAGGGCTTCAGTTTTAGAAGAAGGACTCACTCTGGTTACTGGAGAGCTTCTCCTAATGCCATTGTGGCTAAACAGGGACAGCAGGCGCCATTTGTGTGAATGTGGCCAAGATGTAAACTTAGAATGGAAAAGGCCAGCTGGGACTGGCAGTCAGCTCGGTAATTTTTTTCTTAGTGATTTGTGTCTGTAAGGAGTTCCTGTCTGGATCTTGTTGCAGATGCTGGAGGGCAGGCAGTCTTGGAGCTACCAAAAGCAGGTGTGGTGCGTTAATCATAAAAGGTGATCCTGATCAAGGGCTACCAGGAGCCACCTGAGGGAGTTGTGGTGGGATTGCTTGAGGATTCTCAAAATGCTTTTACTGTGAGTGTGATTCAGAGGACTATAGGGTACACTCAAACGTTCTTTCCATACCAGGCTGGGTTTACTAATTATTCTGATGTACACGTCTTGAAAGAGTGCAGAGAATGTGAGAGAATAAAACCAACATAGATACAGAAGGACATGGTAGCTCCATAAACAAAGGACTAAACAATGACTGGCTAAACTGAGCTGGCATCAGTGAGGATACCTTTGTCCATCAGTGTGCCCTACAATGGAATGGAGTCCTCTTCAGATTCTTTATTGGAATACAGGAGATAAGTAAACACAATGTATTAACAGAACGCAAGAAGAGCCTAACTTGGCCACATCATATCACACCAGAAGCACTGAAGGTCCCCTCCACTCTTCAAATTATTCTGACCACCTTACTAGAAAGATTTTTTTCCTGCTTAGCCAACCAGCCCAACCAGTCCCATATTCACTGTACAATTGTGGAGAGAGAAGTCACTCATACACTGTCCTTTGGCTGAAATCTGGACATCTTTGATCCCACTGTCATTCGTGAGGACATTTCATACCCCGAGACCCCCTTTGTGGTGTACCCTCTGGCAGCCCTAGTGTCTGTTGGCCTGAATTTAGACAGGTTCCCATGCTGTCTGCCTTTAACAATCACAAGTCAACTACAGTACCAATAGCGTGTTACTGGGAGTCACTGGTGTCATCTAGCGACTACATGGCATTGTGCTACTGCATTTCCGTTTCTCCATCCCCTTTTTTTCTTAGCTAGGTGACCTCCCAGATCATTTTCAACCTTGGCACAAGTTTCTGTCCCAATGCTGCCATGGAATGTAAATCCAAAAACAGCTTTCTGTTACCCAGTTTAGCTTGTGGATATAAGCAAGGTGGGTTTCTACTTAAACAAAGCCTCTGAGGAGCTCTTTGTTCAGTCCCTTGCCACCTTTCCGCCAGTCGCACTGCTGGCATCCCTTCACATACATGCATGCATGCATGCATGGGCCAGATGTTTTGAATTAAGAGAACAAAGTGAAACACTATCTTGCAAAATGATATCTTAATATTCCGAACGGGACCCGAAAAGCAGCCTATTCAGACAGACACCTGGGCGTTCCTGGATAAGTCAAAAGGTCCCTAACCTACCGTCAATAAATGCGTCCCTTTTTTTTGGAATATCATTCATGATTGTAAGGTAAATGTTCTTGTGCACACCAGACTTTCTAATTAGCTGCCTGGATGGCAAAAAAAACAAGCTTTGATGTTTTTGTCTTTTTACATTCGCATGCTAGGAACAAATGTCATGTTCAGTGGGTGTGCTGAATGCAGAAAGCTTTCCTTTGTTTAACCACATAAAGGCAGGCCTTTAGAGCACTCTGAATGTGAACTGGATACTTTGACTGAAGCAGCATTTGTTAGCTCTGTTGTTTTATCAACTTGAGTTGGAGTCTAAGGTATGCGCCGTCTTGCAGATTAGCTTCTTCTCCTGTTTGTTTACGGCCTCATGAAGTATGAGCCATGAGTTCGATCTGAGCACGTCCCATTGTGATTGTTACTTTGTATGTCCCTTCTGATCTACAGCACTTTGTACATTGTTTGTACGGTTTCTAACCACACTCAACCACCGTAAAAAGCATTATTCACATTTCTCATTGCAAATATATATATATAAATATATACATATTTTTTTTTAAGGATATGCATTACTTTTAAATATGACATATGTTGCTGTTTTTACAAAACATGACATCTACTTTTCTTATATATGTGAACAAAAACTTTGTTGGCGGCATGGTGGCGCAGTGGGTAACACTGCTGCCTCGCAGTTAGGAGACCTGGGTTCGCTTCCCAGGTCCTCACTGCGTGGAGTTTGCATGTTTTCTCCGGGTGTCTCCTATTTCCTTCCACAGTCCAAAGACATGCAGGTTAGGTGCATTGGAGATTCTAAACTGTCCCTAGTATGTGCTGGGTGTGTGTGTGTATGCGCGCCCTGCGGTGTGGCTGGTGCCCTGCCCGGGGTTTGTTTCCTGCCTTCCGCCCTGTGTTGGCTGGAATTGGCTCCAGCAGACCCCCGTTACCCTGTAATTAGGATATAGCGGGTTGGATAACGGATGGATGGAAAACTTTGCTTCATGTACTGACATATACAGTCGACCCTTGATATACGACCGGCCTGACAAGCGAACAACTTGCTTTACGACCAAAATTTTTGTTTTGAATTACGACCAACATCTTGCGTTACGACCCGAATGCGGTCACATGTATCCGCTTGTGCGATAGTAAACAAACAGCCGAGAGCGTTTGTAAGCGTCAGTCGGAGCCCAGATACATGTGTTTGTGGACGTAATTTCGGTCAATGCAGTGATTTATATAATTTACTAGCCAACCCGCATAATTATGTATTGATGGGTGAACACTTCCTGAAAGACACAGTTGTCCAAATGGGGTGGGTTTGAGGATATGACTGTAGGTGAATGAAAAGAGGGAACTCTGGAGAGGGCAACATACAATTGTCCGTGACTGAATATTGGAGAACCGCCGTCGCACGTTCATTCAGCGATTCACATCTGCGACAAACAAACTATTTTACATGCTGCATACAGCGATTCACATCCGCGACAAACATGATTTTTCTTAGATGGTCCTGTTGCGTCCACCCTCATACTCGAAGCATACACACTGCCTGGTCAAGTGCCCGCTCGCAAGAGCAACTCACAGAGACCCGCCCACCAACTATAAGACCATGGGATACCCCTCGCAAACTGTTTCACACGCTGCATACAGCGATTCACTTCCGCAACAAACAGTTTTACACACTGCATACAGCGATTCACATCCGCGACAAACATGCCTCTTCTTAGATGGTCGTGCCGCGTCCACCCTCGTTCTCGAAGCATACACACCGCCTGGTCATGTGCCCGCTCGCAAGAGCAACTCACGGAGACCCGTCCACCAACTCTAAGACCATGGGATACCCCTCGCAAACTGTTTTACACGCTGCATACAGTGATTCACATCCGAGACAAACAAACTGTTTTACACGCCGCATACAGCGATTCACATCTGTGACAAACATGCTTCTTCTTAGATGGTCCTGCCGCGTCCACCCTCGTTCTCGAAGTATACACACTGCCTGGTCATGTGCCCGCTCACAAGAGCAACTCACAGAGACCCGCCCACCAACTCTTAAGACCATGGGATACCCCTCGCAAACTGTTTTACACACTGCATACAGCGATTCACATCCGCGACAAACAAACTGTTTTACACACTGCATACAGCGATTCACATCCGCGACAAACAAACTGTTTTACACACTGCATACAGCGATTCACATCCGCGACAAACAAACTGTTTTACACGCTGCATACAGCGATTCACATCCACGACAAACAAACTGTTTTACACGCTGCATACAGCGATTCACATCTGTGACAAACAAACTGTTTTACACGCTGCATACAGCGATTCACATCCGCGACAAACATGCCTCTTCTTAGATGGTCCTGCCACATCCACCCTCATTCTCGAAGTATGCACACCGCCTGGTCATGTGCCTGCTCGCAAGAGCAACTCACGGAGACCTGCCCACCAACTCTAAGACCATGGCATGTAAAACAGTTTGCGATGGTGACGTGGTTGTGCGTCGTAACCGAAAAAATAATGAAAAGTCAACGTGGCTCAGAGGTACATGTGAAGTGTAGCAGAGACGAATGCGAATGATGCCCTGTTTTCTGAGTTGCTGCGTCCAAGTTGGTGGGCGTGGCTCTGCGAGTTGTCGTCGTATCCAATGGTCTTAGAGTTAGTGGGCGTGGCTCCGTCCTGCATGTTCCATGGGTGTCTTGCTTGCGCTGGGCGGCTGCTTAGTGAATTATATATATAGATTTCGATAATTGCTAAGGAAGGAAGCAAAGGTAACAAAGGTAAAGAAAGCGATCACAATCAAAACGAAGAAGGAAATTGTGTGGAAATATGAGAGTGGCGTTCGTGTGACCGATCTCACTAATATGTACAACATGTCGAAATCCACCATCTCGATAATTTTACAAAGAAAAGATTTGTATAAGGAAACTCCTTCCAAACAATAACCACCTTCCATTTCATTCTCCTCCTCCTTCCTTCCTGCAAGCCAAAGATGTCAACTTAAATGGTGAGTACAATATGAAATTGTTGTTTCTGGCAGGCTATGCACTTTTTATAAATTTTTGGTTAGTACATTAGAAAAATTATTGGTGTTTTTGGTAAATTATGCACATTATACAACCCTTTTCTGTTAAAAAAAGTTAAGTAAGTGTTGCTGTGGGCGGTTTGGAACACATTTAGGGCATTTCCATTATTTCTTATGGGAAAAATAGTCTTGATTTACAACCAACTTGAGTTACAACCAGCCTTCGCGAACAAATTGAGTTCGTAAGTCAAGGGTCCACTGTATTTTGCTTGATTTGTTATGGATGTTTGAAATATTGTTTTGTTCCTTTGATGCATTGTAGACACCCGTCCATTGCATATCATGCTCACATACACATCTGCACTCACTCATACTGGACCTAACATGCGTGTCGTTGGGATGAGTGAGGAAACCCAAAGTAGACTTTCTGTGTAGACGTAAGGCATTTTCACACCTAATTTGTTTAGGGCGTTTTTTTTTTTTTTCAAACTCAATTTCTGTGGCGAAGGATCTGTGCTGGTATCTAGAAGGTTGCCAATTCAAATCCAGTTACTGTTGGAAGGGATCCTATTCTGTTGAGCCCTTGAGGCCCTTAATCTCTAAAGTGCTCCTGCACTGACTCCCTAAAGGTCATGTGAAAAGATAATTTCCCCTCTGGGACTAACAAAGTATATCAAAATCTAAATTTTCCTGAAAGTTCAGTTCATTTAGGTCCGTGGTCTCAAACTCCAGTCCTGGACGGCCGTACTGGCTGCAGGTTTTCATTCTAACCCTTTTCTTAACTCCCTGCGTGGAGTTTGCATGTTCTCCCCGTGTCTGCGTGGGCTTCCTCCCAAAGACATGCAGGTTAGGTGCAGTGGCAATTCTAAATTGTCCCTAGTGTGTGCTTGGTGTGTTTGTGTGTGTCCTGCAGTGGGTTGGCACCCTGCCTGGGATTGATTCCTCCAAAGTAAAGCACTTTGAGCTACACCATTTGTATGAAAATGTGCTATAGAAATAAATGTTGTTGATGTTTACACAAGAGAACATGAAATTTGCTTTCTCAGTTGCACGAGACAAGAGAAGTTTGAAAGCACATATTTACACAAAATAGATATCAAACCTTAATCCTTTTCTCTGAGATTCCTTATTATAAAGTCTTATGGCACTAGGAAAAAAGGAGCTTCTGGAGCGATTTGTGTGGGTTTTCAAAGCGACTGTCCTTCCCGATTTACTGAAGTCACATGTTATAGATGTCTGTCATCAGTAAGATGACTTCCAGTTTCTTTAGCGTTGCCCTCTGGCACATACTTGCCCCCATAACTGTGGCTGCATGCTTAGTAATCTGCTAGAGCTTTTAAAAATTTTGGTTTGTCAGACCACTAAAGTAGGTGATGAAACTGAAAATGATAACAGACTGGATCAGACTGTGATAAAAGGACAACATGAGGTCCTTGTCTACTTTAAATATTTTGAGTTTACAGAGGAGAAATAAACACTGATTGTAATTAATTTTTTTTGTGTACGAGGGGGTACCCAAAAATAACCGAAATTAAAAAAAAAAATTGTTTTAATAATTTTTGCTCACTTTAGTCTCCTTCAAAGTGCTCTCCACATGATTGAATGCACTTGTCCCAACGTTTTTTCCGCTGGTGGAAACATTTTTGCAACTGCTCAAGTAGAACGTTATCCAATGCCTGCAGCAATTTTTCCTCCACAGTAACGCTTTCCTTTGAGTTCTTTTTTCATATGCGGGAACAAGAAAAAGTCACACGGAGAAAAGATCAGGCGAGTAGGGAAGGTGGCCAGAACTCCAAGACACACAAGTCAATTCAGAAATCCATTCAATAGTCCAACAACGATCTTCGTAAATTGCATTGCGAACTTTTTCAAAATTTGTCATTCCTAATTGTGGAAGGTCAGTCAGATCGTAGTTGGTCTTCAAGTGACATCTCCCCTCGTTTGAAATGCAATAACTGCTCGTACACCTGTGTTTTACTTAAAGCTTCCTCTTTAAAAGCAGTTTCAAGCATCACTACAGTTTCAGCAGCTGTTTTCTCTAAGAGAAAACAAAATTTAACGCAGACTTGATGTTCTTTATGATCACCCATCACAAAAATTGCAGAACATGTTTGATAAGCACCAAGAAAAACCGACACAGAATGCCATAGGAACAATACACAGCAACGCTACTTGGAAGACTGCCACAGAACACTGTAAGTATGCTACACCTAGCGCTGAAATTCACAACTAAGTCTAGATTGCGCGCCAGGTACAGATTCCGGTTATTTTTGGGTACCCCCTCGTATTTCCCAGTTATGTGCAATCAATGGAATTGACCACAGGTGGACTCCAAACAAGGTGGAGAAAAATCTTAATAATTGAATGGGATGCACCTGAGCCAAATTTCAAGCATCATATAAAATGGTCTAAATACTTGTGTCAATGGAATATTTCAGGATTTTTTTATTATTTTTATTAAATTTTAAACAATTTATAAATTCCTGTTCTCACTTTGTCATTACAGGGTATAGACTTTTTTTTTTGATGACGGAAAAATGCATTTAAATGATTTTAGCAGAAGGCTGCAACATAGCTAAATGTGAAAATAGTGAAGTACCGTATATACTCACGTATAAGTAGGGTCTTGAAACCAAGACCATAAAATCATAAAATCATAAAATCAGACCCCGACTTGTACGCCCGTTCAAAAATGCGACTCTGAGAGAAGTCACAGACATTTAAATGGAGCTTGCTTCCTGCTTAGCTGCTGGATACTTTCCATGGAGCTCTGTCCCTGACAGGAAATCTTTCTTTTTATTTTTTCAATTTAAAATATAAGATCAATAACTTAGGAACTGAGCCATCTGTGTAACTGTCATGAGAGACTGAATGAAGATTGCATGGACCCACCTAAGTTGGGTAATTCTTTGGATTGCTTTTATTTGCTGCTGTTCGATTCCTGTGGGAATCAACGTTGAGCTTGTGTGATAACCTTCATGTGTTTTGAGAAACTGTCAAAAGTGTTAGCCACTGGTGGCTCTGAGGCTAAGGATCTGTATCCGGTATCCAGAAGGTTGCCGGTTTGAATTCCCCGTTACTGCCAAAAGGGATCTTACTCTACTGGGCCCTTGAACAAGGCCCTTAACCTGCAATTGCTCCAAGAGTGCTGTACAATGCCCGACCCTGTGCTCTGACCCCAAATTCTTAATACAAGAAATTGTATAAGGCCAAATAAAGAACAATAAAATAAAGAAAAGAACACTTTGCTAGCGGACAGTAAGCCAGGTGGGCGAGCTTAAGTGGGGAGATTTAAGAGTCTCAATTCAATTTTCAGATCAGTTTTTAGTTTAGTTCATTTGGTGCACAATGGAGTGTTTGCTTGCTGTCTTTCTTACACTCTGAGAGAAGTCACAGTCATTTAAATGGAGCTTGCTGCCTGCTCAGCTGCTGGATACTTTCCATGGAGCTCTGTCCCCGACAGGAAATCTTTTTATTTTTTCAAATTAAGATATAAGATCAATAACTTAGGAACTGAGCCATCTGGTCATGAGAGACTGAATGAAGATTGCATGGACCCACCTAAGTTGGGTAATTCTTTGCATTGCTTTTATTTGCTGCTATTGGTTATTATAAAAATAAATATACATTTTAAGTACCGTATATACTCACGTATAAGTTGAGTCTTGAAACCCGAAAAATCAATCATAAAATCAGACCCCGACTAATACGCCCATTCAAAAATGTGACACTTTTTTTTGTTCTTCTTGGCTCCTCCAATCTCGCACCAGTTTCTCAGACGCATCGAATTTTGTTGCAGCAGCGCAGTTACCAATTTCTTTCGCCACTCCAACGACGTTTAATTTTAAACTAGTTTCATATTTTCTTCTAATCGAACACTCCATCGTAGATAAGGGATGCTCTTACTATAAAGGAATAGTTTGGGTATTACCGTGTGGTCACATAGGCACAATAGAGAGAGAGCGAGGTTAGGAGCACATGTTGATACAGTGCATTGCCGCACCCACATAGAAAAAAAAGGCAGTGATATCCATGGTTACTCTCTCAGGTAGGCGTTAACATGTCATAATCTCTTGGACCAATAGCGTGAGTTTTCTTACATCTTCTTGCCTCCTCCCAATCTCGCACCAGTTTCTTAGACACATCGAATTTTGTTGCAGCAGTGCAGTTACCAATTTCTTTCGCTACTTCAACGACGTTTAATTTAAAACCAGCTTCATATTTTCTTCTGATCGAATGCTCCATCGTAGGTAAGGGATGCTTTTACGATAAAGGTGTATGAGGGTGTGAGATACAAAAAACACAAATCAGTGCAGACATCGCTTCAGAATAGTTTGGGTATTACCGTGTGGTCACGTAGGCAGAATAGTGTGAGAGAGAAGTTAGGAGCACACGCTGATACAGTGCATTGCTCCACCTACATAGGAAAAAAAAGGCTGTGTGCTCTGTGGTTACTCTCTCAGGTGGGTATTAGCATATCATAATCTCTTGGACCAATAGCGTGAGTTTTCCAAATTCGACTTATACGATTGACATTATAAAATACCAGAAATTATATGGTGAAATCAAGTCCAGACTTATCCACGGGAGAACTTATCCACGAGTATATACGGTAGTCTGTATACTTTCTGAAGGCTCTGTACTTAAACCATTTTAGTCAAAAAAAGTGTGTATCTCTTGGATGTCTATGTATCTCTTGAATGCATTTCAAATCACTTCTAAATCTTTGTGGTAATATTAGTTGGGCTCAAAACATGCTGTAAAAAATCATCTGTAATATCCTATTAAGAATTATTTTGTTCATCTGGAATGAGCCCAACTCATCTTCTATAACCCAATGGGATAGTGATATTCAATATTATCTCAAATTGAAAAAAATCAAGTTCTCTTTATGAAAATACTTTCAAAACTTTTTCAGAACATACTAAGAACCAATTAGCATAATTCTAAACTAAACAGGCTTATGCTTAATTTTTTTAACTCTACAGTTTTTTACCCTATACAAAGAACTATTTTAGCCGGGACGCGCTATTTGCATTGTTCTCTTGTTGGGTAGGAGTTGAACATTGAGTTCTTTTTGGATTGTTTTCACATCATATGTTACTGTCATTTTTATACTGAGGTCTTTTGTGTTAATGTTTTGTTTCCAAAAAAAAGAAAGTAAAAGGAGTTGCAGTAAATAAAAGCAACAGCTTTATTAAAACAAAATAAAAACATGGGTTGGGAATGGAAAAAGGAGTGACATATACAAAAAAAAAGATATCAAAGGCTAATGACTCTGGGCCCAGCTACCCATAAATAAAGTCCCTTACTGTTCATCGGGCATCCAAGACAAGCACAGCAATCATTCCTTACTGCCTCCAAGTTATTCTATCTATAACGAAAATGTTCTGTTCCCAGCAGGTACATCTTTAACAACACTTCTCTTTCAACTCCAAGCTCACCGCCACACTTGCTAAGTGGGCTTTATGAACGATTTCTGAATATACTCAGAGAATCGATTCTGGGATCCAGGACACAATGTGAGTGGAACATTCATGTTGCAATCATGAAAAAAGAAAAACTTATTAATGGTAGGTTGGGGACATTTTGACTTGAAGATCTCTTTAGCAACCCCAGGTGCTTCTGCACATCCATGCCATAGTTAAGGCCATAGTTTGTTTAGGGATGTTGTCATCCCTGCTGTCTCATTGTTATATTTCATTCAGAGTTCCTTCTCTAACTGGGGTTCATATGTCTCTTGAATGTTCTATTTTGTTCATTGTTTGCGTTAACTTGGTTGATTCTTTACTTCCATTATGTTTAAGCATCTTTTACTACGTGCTGTGTTTTGCAGGTCGTCCCTCAAGAAGTGGGGTCATCTGACTATCACTGTCAAGAGACTGGCCTCAACCCTATAATGGTTAAATTAAACTCACAGTCCCTTGCGGTTCATTGTGAATGCGCTCGTGGAGTGGTGAGTTCTCTTGTACTATTTTTTTTCTTGTGCTTTTCTGACTTTCCGGATATTTTCAACCTTTGGTCTTTTTTTGACTTCTCTTTCTGGATTGTGTTTTTGGACCTGTTTGGATTGTCCTTGCTTTTTCAGGGTATTCCTTTTGCCTTTTGTGCATGTTAGGACTTTGACTTGTACAGAGAATTTTGTGATAATAAATCTTTTTCAGATTTCACCATCAATACCAGGAAGAAGGCTGCCAAACAGACTGCTATCTTTGTAGCTCCATAGCTTTGGCAACGCTACTCCATCTGCTAAGATCCATAGGCCAGGGGGCATAGCCGCCAATGGAGCTTTTGGCTCACGGAGTGTGGCAGATTGAGTTTCCGCTTACCCCAGGTTTAGCAGTAAAAGGCAGGTCTGGTGGTGAGACTATGCAAGGTGTGGATGAGGCAGATCATTGAGGCATTGTAGAACAGTTGTAAAAGGTGAGTCGCAAACCTGAGTCATTTCAATGGCACCTGTGCTCTTGAGAACCTTCAGTGTTGCAGAAATTTTTCATAGCCTTCCTTAGATCTGTGGCTTGACACAACTTTAAGCTCTGCAGGCAATTCCTTCAATCTCATGGCTTGTTTTTTTACTCTGTAACACATTGTCAGCTGTATTACTTTCTACAAACAGGCGCGTGCCTTTCCTAATCATGTCCAATCAATCAGCGTCAGTTCAGTTCAATTAGTCCATCTGCAGTTGCACACAAAGAGGTTTGCCTGCTCATATACAGTATAAGGAACAGATTACCACAAAGAGGTGCAGCATTAAAGGTCTCTGCTGCACCACCCGACAGGGCAGCACTCAACCTGACAACAAAGCAGTCAAGACCCCTGATGATGTGTCTTTGCCACACAGCCGTGGCAGAAGGAAAGACTACCCTGCCATTTTCAAGAGCTTGTTCGCGGTTGGAATGAGTTGAAAGTTCTAAGGAAGGATTTGTAACAGTGTTAATGAGATGCATTAGCTTGGGGATAAGTCACCACACCACCACAGCAGAAGAAAAGACAACCCTGCCATTTTCAAGAGCTTGTTCGTGGTTGGAATGAGTTGAAAGTTCTAAGGAAGGATTTGTAACAGTGTTAATGAGATGCATTAGCTTGGGGATAAGTCACCACACCACCACAGCAAAAGAAAAGACAACCCTGTCATTTTCAAGAGCTTGTTTCCCATTGGAATAAGTTGAAAGTTCGAAGGGAGGACTTTGTAATCAACTTGGTGATAAGTCATCGACAGAAAGTGCTGATATCCCATCATGCAAATGGGTAGCTCCAGAGCCACCTGCAAGGGATTTTATAAAACGGCAAGCATGCCAAAGTTCCATTATGACATCAAGCAGCCCTTCCAAAGACAAAGGGCTACCTAAAATAGTGATGGTGAGCACTGGACTGGTGCTACAATACTTTTACACAAGTGATCTCCACAGAGTGTGAACCAGGGAACCACGCAGGCTCACAATCTTATTTTATGATATTTACTGAAAACGTCTGACAAAGGCACTGTCCTTTTCTGGACAGCTCAAAAAATGTAATCCATATAGGTTACACATGAAGACACAGCATAGAAAAAAAATCAGATAACATAATATGACTATGGGAAAAGTGATACAAATACAATTGTGCCCATTTAAAAGCCATCTGTAGGAAAACTGCAGCAACAGGAATCAAAATTCAGGTTATAGCAGGTAAACAGCTCCAGAGAAAAAAGGGTTAAAACTAGAGAGACAATGCACAGATTTCATAAACTGGAGCCTACTGCAGCGACATTAAACTCAGACAGAGCACATTAATAACAGCACATGGGACTGTCAGTCACATAAATCAAGAGCTCTCCATCTACACAACACGGAGCAAGAAAGAACACACTGTCACACCCTCAATCTGTTCCCTCCATCGGCACGTACACCAGCGGCATTTTCTAACCTTTCTCCCTGCACTCCTGAGCAGGCATCTCGAGGATGTTTCCTGTATAAATCATTACTGCAGGTGCTCTAAACCCAGGCACGCTTAAATTACATTCCCTTCTTCTTTGTCTCCTTCCTAAAGGGATTCCTGATACCACAGAGATACAAAGGTGATTTGTTAACCCATGGCAATGTCTAAGGCTGCAAGATCAAAACTGGCATGTAGTTAGCACCCATTTCCACTTAGCTGATATATCAAATGGCTTTATATAAAGTATGCCTATCTATCTATCTATCTATCTATCTATCTATCTATCTATCTATCTATCTATCTATCTATCTATCTATCTATCTATCTATCTATCTATCTATCTATCTATCTATCTATCTAATCCTGCCTACTACACTACAAATTAATATCTATCTATCTATCTATCTATCTATCTATCTATCTATCTATCTATCTATCTATCTATCTATCTATCTATCTATCTATCTATCTATCTATCTATCTATGTATGTATTGTGACGGACAGCTGGGACTCTTACCCGGTCAGGATGACTTACTGATGGGACTGGGAATGGCAGAGAGCAGCTCCCATGGCTTTTTACAGTGCCACATGCTTGGAGCTTTCAAACTCAGTCCTATTGGGGTCCATGGTCACCACCAAGGGGTGAATGGAGAACTATACAGATCTGTATTGCAGTATTTCCTTCACACCCAGAGTGTGGAGAGTTCATGGAACACCTGGAGCACTTCCAGGAGCTCTATAAAAGAAGCTACCTCACTCCATTTGGTGAGCTGGAGTCGGGAGGAGAAAGACGAAAGTTGCCAGGAGGAATGGAGGTGGAAGAACAGAGAGAAGAAGTGCTGTGTACTATATATTTGACTGTGCATTGTACTGTGCTTGGGAGGGGAATGAGTGAAAAGTGTTTCCCCCTGGAAAATAAATGTGTGTTGTACAGAGACTTGTGCCAACTGTCTGTTGTGTCGAGTGTTTGGGGAGCTGGTGCACCCCCTGGTGGTCACATTATCTATCTATCTATCTATCTATCTATCTATCTATCTATCTATCTATCTATCTATCTATCTATCTATCTATCTATCTATCTAATCCTGCCTACTACACTACAAATTAATATCTATCTATCTATCTATCTATCTATCTATCTATCTATCTATCTATCTATCTATCTATCTATCTATCTATCTATCTATCTAATCCTGCCTACTACACTACAAATTAATATCTATCTATCTATCTATCTATCTATCTATCTATCTATCTATCTATCTATCTATCTATCTATCTATCTATCTATCTATCTATCTATCTATCTATCTATCTATCTATCTTTCACATTTAATGTCAGACACACCCACAATAATGAAATCAGGAACCCTGAAGAGTCAATGTGTTGGGTTTGAATGTTGCTACTTGTCATTGTCTGTATGAATTTTTCACATTCACCAAGTGGGCTCTTCTCTATATACTGGCAGTGTGATGCTTTGGACTTCAAACCATGAGGTTGTGTGTTCAAATCCTACAACTGACACTGTGTGAGTCTCCAATTCCCCAATTAGAAAAACAAAGAAAAAAAGAAAGAAAGAAATGTAACCATGTAATGTTATAAGTCGCTTTGGATAACGGTATCAGCCAAAGAAATAAATGTAAGTGTTCTCTGAATTGCCCAGTTACCCCTCAAATACTTCAATAAGTGCATGACATCTTAAATGGTAACTCTAAACTGGCACCACGCTGTCCGCACAATACGACCTCAGGTAGCCTTATAGGGTTGGATACCCTACACCTGATGCCGTGGATGCCCACAATTCAGTTGATCAGGATTATGAATGGGCTAGAGAACTCCTGGACTTATCATGTTTGCCTTTTTTTAAGGTAACATAATAATTCCTAAGACACCTGGCCATAATTCATACAACCAGGAGACATATTTTAGATATTGAGACTCTACTGGGTCTTTGGTCCATCCCTGCAGGGATGACAATATGCCCACCTGCAATTGGCACGCTTTAGCCTTCTGGCTTGGGCAGGAAACATCTTGCCCTTTTTTGTAGCCAGGTAATGAATTAGAACCCACCCTGTCAGGGATGCCAGTGCATACGTACCATCCATCACAATATATACATGCACACACACACACACTCATTTAATTACAAATATCCATTATTCCTCCAGTTCCAGTGAGACTTGCATTTTGAAAGTTGTAGGATCGTAAGGTCTTTATTATAAACAGGATGAAATAACTGAAGCTGACATTTCTCAAACCTTTGGGACCTCATTGTAATGGAAAGTAAGCTTATAAAGATTTCTAGATGTCAATTGGAATTTAAATATACTGAACTATACGTAAGTTGCTTCCACAAAGAACAAATGAAATGGAAAAAGAAATCCTAAACCTCAGAGGTAATTCTGTGATCTTTTTCAATAAACTCAAATGAGCAGACATTAACAGCGTCAGATCAGTTTCTCCTTCACTGAGGCTCAGCAGTACGTTTCAGTCTTGCATTATTCTCCAATCATACATTCAAATATCTATTTATTTTGCTTATTATGGCTCTAGATTTGTGAAATATGTAGATCATGTCTAAATAAGGTGTCAATCAAGTAAGTTAGAAGGCATCAGTATCGGTTCAATGAGCTTGGGACTGTTGTTTTACCTGATGCTTACAACTGAATGTTGATGCAAATAAACTTTTCGAAAAAGAATCAAAATTTAAATTAGAAGAATGTTGCTTTTTGTAGCCATGATTTGATTCCAAAAGTTGTGTCTTGGGTCACGGCTGTAAGAAGCCCCACCATCATCACAATAAGCCTGTGTGTCGAGTGGTTCTTTGGATTTTTAAACTTCCATTATACTACTTTCAAAGTTACATTTCTAATTTGGAACACTTCTTCATTCATTTTCTAAAGCTTAGGGTCAATGATCTCACATTGGCTCCCAAGAAAAACCAGTGAACCTCTGCCTTTCCCATAGCCTTAAGTTTAAATCAGGTGCATCACAACAAGTCACAAATGTGTGACAGATCATCTGAGAGTAGGTCCAAGAGCCCAGCTTTACAGAAAAATCCTGAAGACACAGTATTCTAATTTGGCTATAAAACACACACATTGTGCCCAGAGCATCTCAAGTTCCTTGGAAGAAAGATTATTGGTGTCCATTGTCACACACATGCATTTAGGGGACAGCCAAAGGGTCCAAGTGAGTGTGAAATAATTAAGAGATTGGAACGGAGCGCTAATGCCTTTGTCCCTCTTTTCACAGAACAACAGAAGATTGATCCTTCTTTCTCACCCCAGTCCCATTTGGCACTATCTTTTCCGGCTCATCATAAAAAAACCACTTCTGACCCACCACCATGAGATCACTTCCGGTCCACCTTTGATGACATCACTTTTCTGGCCAGCCATGATGGCGTCACTTCCGGTCCACATTCAACGACATCACTTTCCGGCCAGCCATGATGATGTCACTTCCGGCCCACCTTTGATGACATCACTTTCTGGCCAGCCATGATGGTGTCACTTCTGGTCCACCTTCAATGACATCACTTTCTGGCCAGCCATGATGGTGTCACTTCTGGTCCACCTTCAATGACATCACTTTCTGGCCAGCTATGATGGTGTCACTTCCGGCCCACCTTTGATGACATCACTTTCCGGCCAGCCATGATGGTGTCACTTCCGGTCCTCCTTCAATGACATCACTTTCCGGCCAGCCATGATGGTGTCACTTCCGGCCCACCTTTGATGACATCACTTTTCTAGCCAGCCATGATGGCGTTACTTTCGGTCCGCATTCAATGACATCACTTTCTTGCCAGCCATGATGGTGTCACTTCTGGTCCGCATTCAATGACATCACTTTCCGGCCAGCCATGATGGTGTCACTTCTGGTCCACCTTCAATGACATCACTTTCCGGCCAGCCATGATGGGGTCATTTCTGGTCCACCTTTGATGACATCACTTTCCGGCCAGCCATGATGAAGTCACATCCTGTCTGCCCTCAACTTCCTTCCTGCCACCATTATTTAAATAACACCAACTGTCTGTTTTGGATCTGTCAAATGTTTTCCAAATTTTGACCAAAATCCAGTCCATTTTGACTACTCTGAACGCTGGACATACGGGAAAGTTTTAGGCTATTTATTTCTTCACACAATATATCTGGGAAGAACTTGAATGCAATTTTAATGGATACAGTATATACATGGTGGAGTAATTTTGGGTGTCCTCCCTGTTTAGTAACAAGCCCGATCAAAAAAGCAACGCTCATTGGCATAAAAACAATAATCAAAACAAATGCCACGTAGCCAAGCGTCCTCTATTCGTTTGGTTCTGTCATTAGATTATTGTTCAACTTGGAGCTCCTCTCTCAAAATTGACTCCATGGTCAATAATGCCTCCTTCCAGGGGGTTGCCCTTTTAAAGCACCGGGACTGAAAGGGGAGAAGTCAGTTACCCTCATTAGGCAGTTTCTTAAGGCGGTGGAGGAAGAAAATGACAAGACTGCTAGTGGCAGCACCCAATCTCGGCCTTGGGTGGTGTTAACTACTTGAGAAGAGCTTGAATGGGGATCCTCAGATGCACATGCATGACATGATATGTATATCTAGATCTATTGTCACGCACAAGCACTTAGGGGGCAGCTTAAAGACCTAAAGAGCAGCGCAAAATCACATGGCAGGGGACGACGACAGTGTGCTAACCTTTCTTCCTTTTATTTCGGCAGGAAAGATGAAAAAATGCAGCCATGAATCCACCTGAATACCTTAGCCAGCAGAACAAGTCAATTCGTTGTTCCTTCCTTCCCTCAGGTCCCCCTATGATGACATCACCACATCCCATCTACCTCAGCGATTCCTTTCCCAGCATTCCATTCCGTCCCCACAGCATTTAATGTCTACCATTGCAATGTGAAAGTTGTCTGTACTGTGTTTTTCATGACAGTGACAAACCAGTTTACAGTATACGGGGACGGACTCCCCAACTCTTTCAAATTGTCATTTGTGCTTATTTTACACTATATATATATATATATATATATATATATATATATATATATATATACTGTATATGTTGTGGGAAATATGGGTCCCTGTCAACCCCTGAACCCACAGACAACACGTTCTGACACCAGATAAAATATCAGAATTAATTTAAATTCTTCCAATAATGTGCACAAAGCACCTCCACCTCCACTATACACAATAATAGACAATAAATCAAAACAATAATCAATCACAATCCTCCACTCCCAGCAGCTCCGTTCCACATCCTCCTAACTCGGCTCAGTCTGCTGGGGTTTCCCATCGTCCTTTTATATTCCTTGACCCGGAAGTGCTTCTGTCCCTCAGGCCATGTGATTTCATAGCACTTCCGGGTCAGATGAAATCTTTTTCTTTTCTTCAGCCCGGAAGTACTTCATTCCTTCCGTCTCGGTGATTAGGGAGTACTTCCAAGCTATAATAAAAACCATTGTGCCTCCCTGCAGCGTGCCCTGGCAGCCCCCATGGTATCCAGCAGGGCTGTGCAGTAAAACTCCATTGTCCATGATGCCCTTCTGGAATTCGGGGCACCTCCATGGTGCAGGGAGGACTCAATCTAGCGGCGTGGGGGTATTGGCCGGGATAAGCTGCCAGCCATATATCACTATATTTATATATATTATAACAAAGATGGACACGGAGGCATGTATAAAACAAATAAAGACTTTTATTTTTCTTCACCTGTGGGCGCACATCTTCCCCGTGACCCACAGGCAATATACAGTCCCAAACACCACAAAAAGCCCACAACACCACTTTTTCTCCTTGACCACCACTCTTCCTCAAGCTTAGTTCTCCTCCTCCTGACTCTGGCTCTCGAGTGTTGGTGGCTGGCCCCTTTAATAGCCCACCCGGAAGTGTTCCAGGTGTTTGACCACCTGGTCCCAATTGCACTTCCGGATGGGGCTGAAGACTCGTCCAGCCCGGCTGTTGAATCCAGACAGCCCCCCACTAGCGGCCACCCTGGGTCCCAACCAGGCTGTGGAGGACTCCATCTCCCATGGAGCCTGGCGGGAGGTTGGGGAATCAGCGACCGCAAGGGAGGCTGCCACCAAGCGTTCTTGGGGAGGTATTGAGCTGCCCATGGTTGCTCCCCCGGAACATAAGCAGCAGGGGCGTCCTGGCCGGTCATGGTACCCGGCCACTCATCACAATATATATATATATATATATATATATTGTGTGTGTGTATGTGTATATACTGTATATGTGTATGTATATGTGCCCAAAAAGCCTGAAGTGTGCACCAACATCTCACCACATCATGAGTTGGGTTAAGTGGCTTTAGGAATATTGTTTTCCTTTTAAGCCACACATTGAAGGACTAGTATGACCGTATGTAGTTGCCTTATAAACATTTCACTTCTTTTAATTAAAAATCTCTTCCTTATCTAATGTATACAGGACTTCCTTGAAGAATCTTGATAGTACCAACCATTAAATGACCCTTTATACAACTCAGGTGCCATTAAACTGACAGACTTGAGAGTTTTAGTAAACATTAACCAGTGAAACTGTACAAGTCAAACCCTTTTCCTTTGACTGACAGTTTTTTTCATTGAGTGGACAGAACTCACCATCATTTAGAAGGTATTTATTGTTTTATTTATAAAAATAGAGAGCTATTGTCGTGTTTAGTTACCCAATGGCTGTCCAACAAAGGAAATTTGCCTGACACCCACATCTCTACTTCAAGCTACAAAGAAACAAAGTTATTTTTAAAAATGTTTGCCTTGTATTTCATGCAGATCCTCTGTGGTGCTCATAAGCATTTTAAATGCAGAACGAAAGCAATCTGTGAATGATTTTGCATTTCCCTTTTTCTCTTTTTTTCAATCCATCAGAAATTCTCTAGAGATAATTTAATAGCTGATTTACTGAGCTCATCATTGTCTTGCCATTTAATGAATCTTGTTAACATACAAATGAAATTTTACTTGATATTCACCAAAATGTACCAATCAAGATGAAATAATGAAATATTTGTATCATTCAGATTTTAGAAAATATCTCAAAATATACAGTTTTAAAAGCTACAGTGTAAAGATTTGTATTGAATATTAAAAAAAGGTTCTGCACCATATACAGGCATAAGGACATGGAATTATAAGAAGATTGTTGTATGAATAATAGGGCCACTGTTATAGATAATCATGTAGTTAGAAAAAAAGATAAAAATTCATGTAATTATGTTAATGTTAAGAAGAAATAAATTCTTTCCCCTACATTAAAATAAGACAATTCAAATCAAAGCTTTCATTTAGGCAGTCACTTCACCTCACCATCAAGCTGCTTGTTCTGTTGAGGCGGTGGCAGCAGGTTAAAGTCGATGTCACGTTACACAACTTCTAGTAGTAGGTAGGGTATGTCACACTAGTCAACTGAGCGCTGATCTCATCACCAGACCATGTCAATTTACACAACTGAAAATTGGTGGGAATGTCAAATTATGCGACACTATGCCAATGTTCCAGGGCAGTCGTGCTCACCCGTTTTTGTGATAGCCAATAATGTGCTGCCTGACAGAGCCGGTGCTGTACAAAGGGTTAACAGGTCCGGTGAGTTCAGCCACAATCTCAGGTTTTTTAATTTCTTTTTCCCATTCTATCGTGGTACGTAAAACATGAAATATTAGGCAGACAAGTTTTACTTCTGTTTCTGAGGTCAAAAACATACATGTTCCTTATTCCCCGTTGTTGCAGTCATTGGCTGTTGGCTCTCACTGACCCCTATGGGCGCTGTGAGAGATGGCACCCCCAGGCCACTAGATGGAGTCCTCCCTGCAACATGGAGGTGCCGCAGATCCCCGCAGGGCATCATGGAAAATGGAGTTTGGCTTCACAGCCCTGCTGGATACCGTGGGTACCACCAGGGGACGCTGCAGGGAGGCACAGGGATTGTTATTTTCCCCATAGCTGGGGACGGAAGAACTGAAGTACTTCCAGGCTGAAGAAAAATAAGAGTTTTCATCTGACCCGGAAGTGCTATTAGATCACGTGGACTGAAGGACAGGAGCACTTCTGAGTCAAGGACTGTGGAAAACCCAGCAAGGAGAGCCGGAGTTGGGAGGAAGAGTGACAGAGCTGCTGGATGGAGAGGAGGATTTATTATTCTTGATTATTATTGTGTATTGTGGAGGTGGAGGTGCTTTGTGCACATTTTTGTAATAATAAAAACATTACTGGGACTTTTACCTGGTGTTTGGACATGTTGTCTGTGGGTTTTACTGGGCAACAGCGACCCCTAGTGTCACAGAGCATATCACTGACTGCATATCTTTGAGTGTCTCCGACTCTGTAAGATTATGTAAGTGAAGGCTACAACTGAAAATCACTGGAAAAGTCGTCTAATGTGAGATGGCCTTAAGCTCAACAGACTAGCTCATCCACTACTCTGCAGTTTCTTCAGACACCTCCATAGGAAATCACCAAATCCTCCGAGGTCAGTCAATTGGTATAATTCCACTAGTCTATCACTGGATCTTCTACAAGAATGCTATGTGGTTATATGCCTGTTTATTAATTTCTTATATGTTTTCTTCCCAGGTTGTCACATGGGTTTTCTTAGCCTATGAATTTGATTACAGCATTAGAATATTGATTTATTGTATTATTCTAGTTAAATTAATATTTATTCTGAAACATCTCTCCATTTTAGGTTAAATTTTAGCTTTGACTACCTTTCTAATAGTCCTCTGGTTCCAGTTCCTTGCTTGTATTACAGTTCTTCTCTTGGTCTTCCCATTAATTTTGGTTGTGTCAACCTTAACAGGTTGTGAGATAAAAACAGTGAATACAGCTGTTCCTGCATAATGGGAGAGTCTGTGAGCTGCAGAACACTTCAATTCAATTTACTTCCATGTAATGACATGACAAAAAGACTGATAAAAGTTTCAAAAACCAGGTCAGGAACATCACCATATATGGCCTCACCCCAGGCAGCCAGCCTTAAAACTACTACCTGTGGGCTTTGGCCTATGCAGGATTGAAATGGAGAGCTTGCTATGACAGTTCAAAATGCAATGAAAATTCAATCATAAAACAGTGGCTTGTAGAGAAAATCCAAACAGGACCTTTTTATAATTTAAAAAATTACTAACAATAGTAAGTTAAGGGCAAAAAATGTACAAGAAGGCAAATGGATATGCCTGAAAAGGTAATCCAAGGCAACCAACTCGAAATTGAAACCCGATAATCAAAACCCAGAAATCAGAAGCTAAATAAGCAAAATATCAAAAAAAGAATCCAAAGAACAACACTCACACACAAAAGCAGCCCATGACAATCAATTAAACACTGCTGGATCCAGCTTTCTAACCTCAATATAAATGCAGGGGGCGGGCCTGGCGGCAGTGACATCAGGGCAGCCCCGCCTCCTGGGGTTCCACCCATAAAACACAAACAAAGGCTGCACATTTAAAGATATGGAACACAAGCACAACATGAGAAACAATTCAACTTAAATGGCACAAAAGCATGAAAAATGACAACAAATAATAAAAAAGAAAGGAAAAAAAATCCCTAGCTGAAAAAACACAGTTGTAAACTCTTTCTTATGTCCTCAAGTGCACCTGAAAAATTCAAGCAAGAATCTATGTGATCACTAGGATCTTTACAGGCTTATTCTGCATTTATGCTCTGTGCTGATTTATAGCAGTTCCAGTGCTTTCCTCTGCTCCAAAGCCAATTAGACTACTTCTTGACATATGAGTGAATCATTTAGATTGGCTCTGGAGTAAAGTACCGGACTTTTAAAATGCTATTTCTCAGTACTTACTATTCATAAGGATATCCAGAGACAGAAGGCTATTAGAGATGGCGTCTGCCAGTTTGTAATACATACAGTACCTAAGCATTGGATTCAGGGTCCTGTATTCTTTCGTCTCGCTGCTGTCTATGACTTTGTAAAATACTTTGGATGAGATAACAAGACATCTTACTTACAGTATTAGTATTATTCAAGCTAACCTGAGGTTCTAAATAGTCTATTCTCATCTGTGAAATATTCTTTTGTTCATATAATATGTGCAGTGACTCCAGAAAGTATTCAGACCCCTTCACTTTTTTTATACATTTTGTGTTGTTGCCGTCTTATGTGAAAATCATTTATATTTGTTTTTTCCACATTAAGCAACACAAAGAGAAACCAGAATTTTAGAATTTTTTGCTAATTTATTAAAAATAAGAAACTGAAATATCACACTGACACGAGTATTCAGATTTTTAATTCAGTCCTTCGTTGAAGCACCTTTACAGCCTGGAGTGTTTGACATGATGACCTTAACACACCTGAAGTTTGGGATTGAGAATTGGTGTGTAGCGACCCTGGCTTAAGTGAAACATTATCTTCGTTATTACAGTATGGAAGTCACACGAGAAAGTGATTTAGGCTACATCCTGACCAATACGTCTTCATTTAAAAACTGAGATTTTAAATGAAAACGATTTCCGTACACAAATCTCGTTTTTACATCATTTAGAAAAGTATCGCCGTCCACACTAAAACAAGCAAAACTGCACTGAGGGAGATGGTTGCCTACACTGGATATGTGCAGCCAACCTTGTGCACCTTGGGCTTCATGCGCTTCCAGGACTCTCAGCACATGCAGAACTCTGGTAGCACGTTCACAGCTTAGAAAAAGAAAGATATTATTAAAGGAACCAGAGCAAATCGCGCCCATGTCACACCCATGTCACGTGAAAGTGCTGATCACAACTGAAAGTAACAGTCTTGTCATTAAATGAAAACAGCACAAATGTTAGAGCGACAACAGAAAAACAAAGTGATCATTTCTGTGTTCAATTGCGAGACGGTTGATAATAAGCACTCGACGGCTAGGGTTGCCAGATTAGAAAATTAGACACTCTTAAAATCTCTCTCTATATTACTATATACAGTGCATCCGGAAAGTATTCACAGCGCATCACTTTTTCGACATTTTGTTATGTTACAGCCTTATTCCAAAATGGATTAAATTCATTTTTTTCCTCAGAATTCTACACACAACACCCCATAATGACAACGTGAAAAAAGTTTACTTGAGGTTTTTGCAAATTTATTAAAAATAAAAACATTGAGAAATCACATGTACATAAGTATTCACAGCCTTTGCCATGAAGCTCAAAATTGAGCTCAGGTGCATCCTGTTTCCCCTGATCATCCTTGAGATGTTTCTGCAGCTTCATTGGAGTCCACCTGTGGTAAATTCAGTTGACTGGACATGATTTGGAAAGGCACACACCTGTCTATATAAGGTCCCACTGTTGACAGTTCATGTCAGAGCACAAACCAAGCATGAAGTCAAAGGAATTGTCTGTAGACCTCCGAGACAGGATTGTCTTGAGGCACAAATCTGGGGAAGGTTACAGAAAAATTTCTGCTGCTTTGAAGGTCCCAGTGAGCTCAGTGGCCTCCATCATCCGCAAATGGAAGACGTTCGAAACCACCAGGACTCTTCCTAGAGCTGGCCAGCCATCTAAACTGAGCGATTGGGGGAGAAGGGCCTTAGTCAGGGAGGTGACCAAGAACCCGATGGTCACTCTGTCAGAGCTCCAGAGGTCCTGTGTGGAGAGAGGAGAACCTTCCAGAAGGACAGCCATCTCTGCAGCAATCCACCAATCAGGCCTGTATGGTAGAGTGGCCAGACAGAAGCCACTCCTTAGTAAAAGGCACATGGCAGCCCACCTGGAGTTTGCCAAAAGGCACCTGAAGGACTCTCAGACCATGAGAAAGAAAATTCTCTGCTCTGATGAGACAAAGATTGAACTCTTTGGTGTGAATGCCAGGCGTCACGTTTGGAGGAGACCTGGCACCATCCCTACAGTGAAGCATGGTGGTGGCAGCATCATGCTGTGGGGATGTTTTTCAGCGGTAGGAACTGGGAGACTAGTCAGGATAAAGAGAAAGATGACTGCAGCAATGTACAGAGACATCCTGGATGAAAACCTGCACCAGAGCGCTCTTGACCTCAGACTGGGGCGACGGTTGACCTTTCAGCAGGACAACGACCCTAAGCACACAGCCAAGATATCAAAGGAGTGGATTCAGGACAACTCTGTGAATGTCCTTGAGTGGCCCAGCCAGAGCCCAGACTTGAATCCGATTGAACATCTCTGGAGAGATCTTAAAATGACTGTGCACTGACGCTTCCCATCCAACCTGATGGAGCTTGAGAGGTGCTGCAAAGAGGAATGGGCGAAACTGGCCAAGAATAGGTGTGCCAAGCTTGTGGCATCATATTCAACAAGACTTGAGGCTGTAATAGCTGCCAAAGGTGCATCGACAAAGTATTGAGCAAA
Organism: Erpetoichthys calabaricus; assembly: GCF_900747795.2. Lineage (NCBI taxonomy): Eukaryota > Metazoa > Chordata > Cladistia > Polypteriformes > Polypteridae > Erpetoichthys > Erpetoichthys calabaricus. Next base: position 69,637,562 of record NC_041411.2, on the reverse strand, counting down.
GGCTGTGAATACTTATGGACATGGGATTTCTCAGTTTTTTTATTTTTAATAAATTTGCAAAAACCTCAAGTAAACTTTTTTCATGTTGTCATTATGGGGTGTTGTGTGTAGAATTCTGAGGAAAAAAATGAATTTAATCCATTTTGGAATAAGGCTGTAACATAACAAAATGTGGAAAAAGTGATGCGTTGTGAATACTTTCCGGATGCACTGTATATAAATTTATACATGCCCTCTACACACCCGTACCAATATATTAGATAAAAGTGGAGACATAAGTTAAAAACATAAAGCAAGGATTTTAATGGGTTATGAGGAAAACAAAAGTAAAATCATTTGAAAATTATTTAATACAAGCTAAAAAAAAATTCTGTAAAAGTGAAATCATTTGAAAATATTTATTTAATACAGACAACAGAGAAATATTTTTATTATGTAATACAGGCATAGAAAAAAAGTGGGCCGTGGCAAGTCGTAACAACATACTTTGCTGAGACTGTATGTTGCAATGCTGATCCAGAACTGCACAGCAGTGTGGCTGGAGAGCAAAACGGTAAGAGTGTTGCTGTCCTCCGCCAACCAGAGCAACTGAACAAGTTGCAGACAGGCAGCAGACACTCGTTTACTCGTAACATTTGGGTTTTTTTCATCAAGATAATCTGAGAAAAGAAAGTACAATTACTGATAAATTTACAACTAAGTACAGTAAGAAGGTAGTAAAAATATATTTGAAAATGAACTAAATACGGGACATTTTAGTGTCCCTGAAAGGTCATTATGGGACAGGGGACAAAATGATCAAATATGGGACATGTTCCATATATAAGGGACATCTGGCAACCCTATCCATGGCAATTGGAGCAGACTTTGTTCCAAGCAACATTTGTAAAGCTAAATTAATGCATACGTGCGTCAGTCTAATCTTCTCTTTACTGCATTGCGCTTTCGTGTCTCTGTCCTGTAATATTGTGAGCTCAGCTGCATTCTAATCCAGTCCACTTCATTAAGCGTCTTCTTATTAATTTTGCTGCGGTAAGCACCCTGCTAACCAAAAAGATTCAGGTTTAAGTAATAAAGATTGATAAGAGGCTGCCAACTGAGTTATTAACAATCTGATTTTTACAGGGCTCTGACGTTTTCACTGTAACGGTAACGCAGCTGGTCACACTGTAAAACTGTAGTGACCGATAAATAAATGGCCATTTGCACATACATTCAGCATTCGTACTGTACACAACATAATTTAGATGCATACTGGTGAGCAGCACAGCAAGCATTATGAAAAGCAGCACTTCTATGCTTGGTATGTTGGAATATGTTGTTCTCCCGTGAAGGGCGACCAATAAGTGAATAAACGTTATAATGAGCAGAATCCAATCAGAAAGAACCACAAATTAGCATGAACCAATCAAAGCACAATTATAGCATCGCTTTTGGAAAACGCTGCCTGTCCACACCACAAGGCCAATGCCGCCTTTATGAAAGTATCTGACTTGGCAGAATACCATACCATTTTTATTTGTTAAGCGCTTAAAAACACAGCATTACAATTGACCGAAGCACTGTACAGTTAAAAGAAGCAAGACTAAAAGCAAAATATTAAAAACAAACATTAAGGGAGAATTAAAACAGAGACACTAAAAACAGGTCAGGGGACCCAATAAAACAGAGAAATAGCAAAAAGCAAGTGGAAATAAGACAGGTTAAGAATTAAAAGCCAATGTGAAGAAGTGCGTTTTTAGGTGTGATTTGAATGTGGCGACTGAAGCGGCTTGCCTAACCACTAAAGGTAAGGAGTTCCAGAGCTTGGGTGCACAGACAGAAAAAGCCCTTTCACCACGAACTTTAAAACGTGCCTTGGGAACGGTTAGGAGCAGCTGATCTGCGGATCTAAGAACACGAGGGGGATTGTGACGATGGAGCAAGACACTCAAATAGGCAGGGGCTAGACCATTTAGTGCCTTATAGGTTAAGAGGAGTATCTTAAAATCAATTCTGAAGCTAACCGGCAGCCAGTGTAGGGTTTTTAAAATCGGTGTAATGTGTTGGCTTCTGCTGCTTCCAGTTAAAAGCCTTGCAGCCGCATTTTGAACCAATTGGAGTCTAGAAAGAGTGGCTTTACTAATACAATATAGGCAGGAATTAGAATAATCGAGCCGGGACGTAATGAATGCATGGATTACTGATTCCAGGAGGTGGTAAGGCAGAATTGGTTTGAGTTTGGCAATTCGCCTGAGATGGAAAAAGCAGGATTTTACTGTGCTGTTGACTTGAGCATCCATTTTCAGGACCGTATCCATTTTGATTCCAAGATTGGAAACAGACGAAGTTACTGGAATGGGAAGAAAGTCGAGGCCAAGGGGTAGGGTCTGTTTGCGGTCAGGACTAAAAACAATGACCTCGGTTTTTGAATCGTTCAGGTGAAGGAAGTTTACAGCCAGCCAGTCCTTAATGTCAGATAAGCAGTCGAGAAGAGGTTTAGTGGAGTCAGTTGACTTGAGGGAGAAATAAATTTGGCAGTCATCAGCATATAGGTGATATGAGATTGCATGTTTTCTAAATATTGCACCTAAAGGCAGGATGTAAATTGAAAAAAGTAGTGGCCCCAAAATGGAACCCTGGGGGACACCACATCGGAGTGGGACTGATTCAGACGAAAAATCGTCTAGCATGACTCTAAGAGTCCTGTTGCAGAAATATGACCTGAACCAGTCGAGGGCTAAGCCAGATACACCAGCCCAGGATTCGAGTCGGGAGATCATGATGTCGTGGTCGATTGTGTCGAAGGCAGCAGATAAATCGAGAAGAACCATAATCACGTAGAGTCCTGAGTCCAATGCCAAAAGGACATCATTTAGGACACGTAAATGCGCGGTTTCTGTGCTGTGTTGGGGCCTAAAGCCTGACTGAAAAAGGTCCATTACCTGATGGTCCTGTAGGTGATGAATTAATTGCTCATAAACTACTTTTTCGAGTCATTTTGACAGGAAAGGTAGTTTGGAAATTGGACGAAGATTGGAGAAGACGGCAGGGTCAAGATCAGGTTTTTTCACGATTGGATGTACAACTGCGTGTTTGAAAGCACGAGGAACTATAGCCGAAGATAGACTACTAGTTATGATCTTTAAGACATCACATCGAATCACAGGAAAGACATCTTTCAGCAGTCTGGACGGCACCACATCGTCCGGAGAGCCCGAAGGCTTCATTGAGGAGACGATTTTTTCCAGATGGGGGAGCGAAATGGGTTCAAAGCTGGTGAGGGAGCCGTGTACAGGAACGGCTAAATCAACAGAGCCAGGAGAAGAAATGGAGATCTATCTTCGTTTTTTAGGGGGATGAAAACGCAGAGGTAAGTGTGGACGAAAGATGAAAACAAACAAAAATGTCTATGTTTTCAAATGAAAATGTACAAGTGTGGACGGAAAGGTTTTTTGCTGCTGATGCTTTAAATTCAAGGAAGCAGATGAGGGTGCACCAGAATTATAGTGTATTTGTTAAAACTGTCTCCATTTACTTATAATATAATGTTCTGCTACTGCTCAGCAACGCTGTAGTCATGGAGTTGTTAGTACATTCAGCGTTGTGAAGAAGTGGCGAATGGAGATTGTGTTTACCATGTTTGGCATTGTGAAACTGCACCGATAAATCAAATATAGATCAGGTCTGGTGGGATAGCTGGGATAGAGGACCACTTCATGTTTCTCCCTGTAATTATCCTTTCTATTTTTCTTAAAATCATAGCTGCACTATTAATATGGAAGGCTTATTTTGGCCAAATGGTCCCAAGTCATGTTAGCAAAGTGAGATGAATCCCCTTCATTACGATATACAGGATAAGTTCACAGAATTTGTTAAATTATAAAGCTTAATGGCAAAATTAGACTCAAAAACAGAGTCACGTAGAGATCAAAGCTGATCAGCTTCTTTAATACATTAAAATGAATGCATTATTTTATTCTGCCATTCATCTTCCATTAAGGTATCTCAGATGCATTAGGGTCAGACCTTTAAAATGCATCAACTGGTTGCAATTGGTGATATTAAAAATAAAATGTGCGGATAGGGGGGTTGAATTCTTTTTTGTTAAATTCGACTTGATTGTATGGAATATTTTCTTCCAATAAAATAAAAAAAAATGTAATGTGACCTGCTATTTAAAACATTAATCATTTGAGAAATATAAATATCGCCCGGAAGCGTAGTAAATACTATTTTCCAATATTTTCACTTTGACAGCAGAGGCTGCACGGAAAGGCCTGAAAGGTGAAGTTGTGATTATATGACAGATAACTTTATTTGCTCAGCTGCCCCAACTAATTGAGTACCCTTTGTATGAATTCTGATAAAGTGTTTGGACACAGAATGCCTTTGTGGGAAAAAATATAAAAGAGGATATTTACTCAGAAACAAGGGAAATGAAAAGATAAATGGACTTTTCCGAAAGCTAACCGGTTTGGCTGGCTCCTCAGAAGCGTTAATTGCTTTGTAATGTTTTACATTTTGTTGGCTTTCCATTTACGTTCACATTTTTATCTTTTAATTGTATTTGGCTAATATTAATTATCCAAAAAACAAAACAAAACAAATATATCATGGCTGGCGCCTTGTTAGTGCTGCTGTCTGGCAGTAAGTAAGTGGGGATTCGCGTCCCAGGTCCTCCATGCGTGGAGTTCTCCCCGTGTCGGCATGCGTCCCCTCTGGATGCTGTGGTTTCCTTCCACAGTCCAAAGACATGCAGGTTAGGGGAACTGACAACACTAAATTGGCCCACATATGTGTGTGTTTGGTGTGTGTGTGTCTTTGTTCTGCGATGGACTGGCACCATGTCCAGGGCTTGTTTCTGCCTTGTGCCCTATGCTAGCTGGGATAGGTTCCAGCACCCCTGCGACTCTGGTCTGGATTACGCAGGTTGGAAAATGAAATGACAAATATATCACAAGTACAGCTTTCTATTTCTGCTGTTAGTGTACAGTTAGACTAAGTGGTATGGACTGAACCCTGAAATGTACCATATAGTCTACCTTCTTAACCACTAAGTCATATTGCCTGGTTTTCTTCTCCTTGATTCAACTGCAGATATTTAGATTGACTACAGTCAAGTATTATAAGTCTCACTTCTGTACCATGCAAAATTATGGAAACTTTAATAAGGACAAATAAAAAAACCAGTCCTGTCACAGACAAGTCGGTAAAAACAGCAGGGGTTTCTTTGATTGTTTCTTTTTTTATCGTTCGCATACACGAAGTTGCTCTCAGTGTTAGACCCCCTTTTAGAGTTTAATAAATAACTTCTCATTTATGTAGAGATTATAAATGGGTACACCAAAGGGGTGGACACCCAACATTCGAAAACCATCTGGTCATAGTTTATCTATAAATAATTGCTGTCATCATGAATAAGTAGTTGTGGTATATTTAGCCACATTTGTAAAGAGTTTTTAGACCCCTGCATCATTCCTGCCTATTGATTCCCAAAAAGCCAAAATGCAACTTAAATGACTATAGATCTGTCATCCATCATCTTTGTTGCCACGATAACCTCTGAGATACTTGTACGGGCTCATCGCAGAACAATTACTGACACCCACCTGAATCTTCTAGAGCAGGGGATCCCAACTTGGGGTTCTGAGACCCCCAGAATGTACATTTGTATTTCATGGGGTGGGACAAAGACCACATTTGAGTTGTCATTCGCCAAAATTGACTACAATACAATACAATACAATTTATTTCTGCATAGCCTAAAATCACACAAGAAGTGAAGCAATGGGTTTTAACAGGCCCTGCCTTTTGACAGCCTTGACTCTCTAAGAAGACAAGGAAAAACTCCCCCAAAAAAACCCTTGTAGGTAAAAAATAATGGAAGAAACCTTGGGAAAGGCAGTTCAAAAAGACCCCTTTCCAGGTAGGTTGGGTGTGCAGTGGGTGTCAAAAAACGTGGGTAAATACAATACAACACACAGAACAGAACACAAGTAATCCTCAGTACAATATAATAGTGCAATAGAAATATTACAAGTACAGGGCAGAATTCAACAGTAGATGATATCACATACCCTGCTGTGGGCTGGCACCCTGCTCGGGGTTTGTTTCCTGCCTTGCGTCCTGTGTTGGCTGGGATTGGCTCCAGCAGACCCCCATGACCCTGTGGTTAGGATATAGCGTGTTGGATAATGGATGGATGGATGGATGGATGGATGATATCACATAATACGTTTTGGTTTTGTTCAGAGTCCTGGAGACCTCGGCCATCAAGCTGCCTCCTCCTATTGGCCATTCCACAGCTGAGTTAGTGCTGGGCCAGCCAATCTGATGAAAGTACCCCTCTACCCGACGATTCCTGCAATCCTCCATCAGAGATGACTTTAGCTTAGGCAGGCAAAACAACCTGGCAGATGGGCAGTGACACCAAGTGCCACATTTGAGTACCGAGAAGAGAAACAGAATAGGTGAGGGTTAGTAACAAATTAGAACTATAATATTATCATGCAGTCTGTACAGTTAATCAGCAGCTCTAGTCAGGGTAGTTGTGAGTTTTCAGTCGGGATTTGAAAGCAGAAACCGAAGGGGCATCCCTTAATAGTAGCACGCAGACCAATCCACAGTTTAGGGGCCCTGTAACTAAAAGCTTGACCTCCCACTGTTATTTTATTAATCCTTGGAATCATAAGCAGACCAGCATCTTGAGATCTTAATGTGTGTTCTGGTTTGCAAGTCATGATGAGTTCAGACAAGTAAGCCGGACCTTGGGCATTTAACACTTTATATGTTAAAAGGAGGATTTTGAAATCTGCCCTAAACTTAACCGGGAGCCAGTGTAAGGATTTAAGAACTGGAGTTATGTGTTTGTATTTTCTTGTTCTTGTAATATAAACTAAGGTGCGTTGTTAGACTTTATTGTGGTGCAATCAGTGTTTTGCAGTGTACTATCATTTTTAGGTAAATTATTAGTTAGTGCTCCTATTCTATAATTTGTAAAAAATCAAGCATTGCTTGTGCAGTTGTCACCTCTGAATGAGCCGTAGAAATCTGCATTCCTCCTTTCTGTGCATTCCTAAAAGTGAATAACTTTTTTTTTTAAAGAATCGGATTTGGCTCTTGCAATGATTCATGGAGAAGGGGGAGGCCTGGTATTGATTTCTGTGCAAGTCTTGATCATGAAATGTTGCCAGTTTTGTGGTTTGATTGACATTTTTGATTAGGGAGAGACAAGGGGGACTCAATTGCATGCAACACCTGCTGTACACACATCAGCCCATCTCTCCTGCTGACGGTCCTGGCAGTAGCGCAGCAATCAGCACTGCATCAGTGCAGGTGTTATTGTGGGACAAACTTCGTTGACTGTGTTTCATTGCTTAGTGGCCCACCGACACCCTTGCTTCATAGGGTCTCCAATTCCCCCAAATCCCTCGATTTTTGATTGTGTGTCATTTCCTCGCGGCGCTTGGTACCCCAACCCATTTGATCGTCAATCTAAGCTCCACAGGGGGGCACATTTACAAGATTATTGAGATTTATGTAAATGACAGTAAATGGCTCAAATTCTATTTAAATGTCATGCACTGAGTTAAACGCCTATTTTTCCGAGGTCAGTGTGTTCACTCACAGTACTACATATGTCGTGGGTCAAAAGTTAAAAATTTGACTTCTTCATCTTTAAATGTGTGCAAACATTAATCAAACATGGGGGGCGGGGGGCATAGAAAGGGTTGGGAACCACTGCTCTACAGTTTATTCATAGAACAAACTGGCGTGAAGAAGATGAGGTAAGTATGGCCTTGCACAACTTACTTCAACATCTGGACTATTCCGTGAATTATTCTTGTTGAATTCAGCTCAGCTTAGCTTTTAACAACATCCTTCCTGAGCTTTTAGAGGTCAAGCTCTTTTCTCTGGCTGTGCCTGACTCTGTCTGCAGGTGGATTAGCAATGTCTTTACTAACAGGAGGCAACTTGTAAGAATGGATAAGCTTGTGTTGGACACATTAACTCTCAGCAACCAGGGCAGCACAGGGCCGTATGCTGTCACAAATGACCGTGCTTCCCCCTGTAAAACTCCTGAAATGTGCTGATGACACCATATTGACTTATCTTATTCACAAATGTGATGAGCACCCTTATATAGTAGAAGGCAGGTGAAGCAGCTCCTATCCTGGTTCACTCATAACAATCTTGACTTCAATACTCTGACTGTAGACTTGAGGAGAAATCCCCATCATCCTTCCCAGAAGCACCTGTTGTCAAATAGTAACTACTGTGGAGTTCTTCAGGTTCTTGGGACCATTACTGGTCCAGTTCTACATGGTGATCATTGAGTCCGTGCTTACATCTTCCATAACTGATGGCTCAAGACAAGACCAGATTTAAATATATGTGGTCAGCAGAAATGGTAATTGACTGTTGCACTGCTGTGGACTCATACCATGAAGCATCTTGGTTGTGGTCCTGCAACATCTTGCTCAGAAGTGGTCTTTGTACAGCCGAGACTAGTAGTTCTCTTTTGAGCTCACGTTGTAAGGAGACTGTTTCTGACTTTGATTTTTGATTGAGACTGATTCTAACTTTGATTTCTCCCCTTGATTTTATGGGATTATTTATTGTGTGTTGTCATTTCCTAGTCCATACTAGTCATGAATATCAATGTCCAGGTGCAAGAAGAGGTGATGTCAGTTGTGGGATACCTGGGCATCACACCCTGATCTAAAGCTCATGAAAATTTCATTGTGGAGGTCTGCAGAGAGTTCTTGGACTTCATGGCTTGGTTTTTGCTCTGACATGCAATGTGAATTGTGGGACTTTTAATACACAGTTTGGAAGACAGGGGGTACTGCCAAGCCCCCAACCCAAACCCAACTGACACAGACACAGTCACAAGTTCAATTCTAATTGATTTTATTCCTCCAAGTACCTTCCGTGCAATAGAGGATGTAAATGGACAATGAATCCTTCGCTTTTCTCTTGTCTTCTCCCTACTCCTCTATCTCTCGTGAGTGTTGCCTTCTGCCTCCCAAATCCAACTCCTTGAGGCAAGGCAGAGCAGCTCTCTGCAGATCCCGACAGTACTTACCTTGTCTGGCCAAAGTCTGACGAAAGCACTTCCAGTTTGAGTGGAAGTTTCTAGAATGCAGGAATGGCCAAATTCCTACCCTTCCTAAATAGCTCGTCCTGGAGAAACAAATGAATTTAATCCATTTTGGAATAAGGCTGTAACATAACAAAATGTGGAAAAAGTGATGCACTGTGAATACTTTCCGGATGCACTGTATAAGCTCCAGGAATGCTAACTCCCCTGAATCCTTCGTTCTTCTGGCCTCCCCCCTTGGCAAGGGATCAGTTCTCAACTTGGTTGGGATGCCAATCCACTCTGAACACCCCTCCTGGCAAGGAGCCACATTTCCCTCTGGTCGGGATGCAGGACGATCTCTGATGACACTTACAACAAATACAGTACATGCGTTCCTTTGTAAACAATGTCCAATCACTTCAGTTTGCCACAAGCGGACTCCAATCAAGTTCTAGACACACCTGATTCTCAATGAGAATTAAAGCAAACAGGACACACCTGATTGACCTTCTGCCACAGAAAAGCACCCAAAAACCTATATGAATGAGATATTTCAGTTGTGTATTTTTAAATTATTCATAAAGTTTTCTGAAAACACGTTTTCATTTTGTCATTGTGGGTAATTAAATGTAGATTGATGGGCAAGTATGGCAAATGTGTCCATTTAAAATTAAATCTATAACACAGTAAAATGTGCAGAAAGTGAAAGGGGACTAAAAACATTATGAATTTTCTTTTTAGAAGTGTCCTTAGAATATCGATGACACTCAATCCCGAAGTCCCAGTTTTAACAATAGGTATAGAAAACTATGTTGTGGGTCAATGCAATATCAAGCATCACTCGTTAAATCCTATAAAGCTAATGATGTGCCATCTTTTAATTCTAAAATGCTACAACCATGTTCATTGGTCCTAACCGATTTATTGCATTTCACTGTAGGGGAAGCAAAAGGTATAAAACAGATCAAATTACAGAGTGAAAACCAGATTTCATGGTCCGTGTCAAATAGTCCCCATCTGTGAAATTGGTAGGGAACTGTTTGTAACATTTTGAAATGAGTTACCACATCCTAAGCTTAGCATGAACGCTCTTGTTACATGATACTGCTGTTATGAGAGCTAATTAACACTGGAAACATTCTTAGTACGGTTGCTTGATAAGGTCAGTTATTTCAGGTTGCTCTTTTTTTCTAATAACAACTTAAGTGGTAAGTGATTTGGTTTATCAAAGTCTCAAACACAAGGAACATAATAAAGACGCTTCCCACTTTGTCTTTAATATTTCCTTGTGGAATAAATGTACTTTAAAATACAAGAGCAAGTTTAGCAGAAACACTGGCAACAGACATAGAAAACAATGGCGGTCTGACAGTTACAGTACAGTGACCAGCATGAAGCGAAATTGATCTGACCGCTAGGGATGAGCTCAGGAACAGCATCTGGAGGAGAGCTGATGGACTGGCATGATTATGGGAATGATAAATGAAAGCTGAAAGTCCAAAAAATGACCCACACAGTCAAGTGCTCATGGAGATAAAACCCCAGAGCAAATATGTATGTATGGCCCCGAAAGAAAATGTTTCACGGAAATAGGCCACATAAGTCAAGTGTTCATGGAAAAGACCTAGAGAGCCAAGTGCACATGGAAAAGACATCAGCGTAAAACATGCACGGAAATGAACCACATAGTCAGGTGCTCTTGGAGATAAATCCCTGGAGCAAAAACTTTTGATGGAAATGACTCCCCAGAAAAAAGTATTCATGGAAATACCTGATACAGTCAAGTGTTTATGGAAAAGACCCCTAGAGCCAAGTATGCGTGGATATAAACCACACCATCAAGTGCTCATGGAGATAAAACCCCACAAGCAAAGAAAACGTTGATGGAAATGACACCCGGAGAAGAATATTCATGGAAATATGTGATACAGTCAAGTGTTACTGGGAAATACCTCTAGAGCCAAGTAAGGATGGAAATGAACCCTACTGTCAAGTGCTCATAGAGATAAAACCCCAAAAGTAAAAACACATTGATGGAAATGACCCCCAGAGAAGAGAATTCATGGAAATATCTGATATAGTCAAGTGTTAGCGGAAAAGACTCTTAGGAACCAAGTAAGGATGGAAATGACCCCACATCAAAATGTCCATGGAAATAAACCATACAGTCAGGTGCTCATGGAGAGAAAATCTCAAAAGCAATAAAACAATCATGGAAATGACACCCATGGATGACTAAACATGGAAATGCCCAGTTCAGTCGAGTGTTTATTGAAAAGACCCTTTAGACCAAGCATGGATGGGAAAGAACCACATAGTCAAGTGCTTATGGAGAGAAAAGCCAAAAGCAAATATGTATATAAATTGATGGAAATAACACCCAGAGAAAATGTTTCATGGAAATAAACAGGATAGTCCAGTCTTAATGGAAAGAAAACACAGAGCCAAGTGCACATGGGAATGACCCCTAGAACCAATTGTGCATGGAAATGAGCCACACAGGTAGGTGCTCATGGAGATTAGACCCCAAAAGCAAAAAGACAATCAGGGAAATGACTCCCATGAATGAGTAATCATGGGAATGACCGATACAGTTGAGTGTTTATTGAAAGGACCCCTAGACCAAATATGGATGGAACAGAACCACAAAGTCAAGTGCTTATGGAGAGAAAACCCAAAAGCAAATATATATATTGTAATAAAGAGAAAAACACAATCATAAAGGTTTGGGGTTTCCGACCCCGTATACTGTAAAGTAATCTGGTCAGTGTTTTTTACAATCATTTACAACAGACAATGGTGGAAGTGACAGGCAGACAATTTATGGGGTGGGACCAGAAGTAGGCAGACGGAATGCTGGGAAGGAACCGTGGTGGTGGATGGGAGTAATGATGTCATCAGAAGGGGACCAGAGGGAAGGAAGGAACACGGAAGTGGCTGGATTCTGCTAGCGAGTCCGGGTGAATTCACAGCAGTGGTACTTCGTTCTTTCTGCGGAAATAAAGAAAGAAAGGTTAGTACCCCGTCGTTGTCCCCTGGTACGATATGCCATGGTGCTCGATGGGTCTTTAAGCGGCTCCCTATGCATTTGAGCGTGACAATATATATTGATAGAAATAACACACCCAGGGAAAACATTTCATGAAAATAACCAATATAGTCCAGTGTTAATGGAAAGAAACCACAGAGCTAAGTACACAAATGGAAATGACCCCTAGAACCAAGTGTGCATGGAAATGAACCACACAGGCAGGTGCTCATGGAGATTAGACCCAACATAAAAAAAAAAACACATTGATGAAAATAACATACAGGGAAGAGTATTCATGGAAATGCTCGATGCAGTCGATTGTCTATCGAAAAGACCTCTAGAACAAATGTGCATGGAAATGAACCGCACAGGCAAGTGCTCATGGAGGTAAAACCCCAGAGCGAGAAACTTTGATGGATGCACTAGTGACGCCACTCCTTGAGCACTGTGTTCAGTTTTGGTTTCCATATTACAAAAAAAAAGACTTACTGTAGCTGTGCTAGAAAACGAGACGAGGGGTTAGACTGATTTCAGGACTGTAGGGATAAGAGTAGCTATAAGAGTAGACTGAAGGACCTTAAACCTTTATACTTTAAGCAATCGGAGATTAAGAGGCGACAGAATTAAAGTGTCTAAAATAATGGACAGTGGAACATAGTTGTTAGATTCAAATAAATTCTGTAATAGCAACATGGGACACAGTTGGAGACTTGTTAAAGGAAGATCTCGCACAAGTGTTACAATCACCCAAAGAACCACAGATACATGGAATAAATGGACATGTAATGTGGTGGAAAGCAGGACTTGAGAGACCTTCAGAATTCGACTTGATGTTATTTAGGTGATTAAGATGGACAACCTCGTTGGAGTGAATGGACTGTTCTCGTCACAATTGTTCTAATACTCTAATGTGCCACACAGTAAGGTGTGCATGGAAGTGACGACAAAAATTTAAAGGAAGTGACCTAAACACAGAGTGCAGGGTTCATGGAAATGACCTGCTCAGTCAGATGTTGATGAAAATGTCCCCATATGCTAAGGGGATTAATTCCCAGAGCAAAGTATTAATGGAAATGAACCAAAGTGTTTATGGAAATCACCTCCAGAGACTAGCCTTCATGGAAATGACTCTTCACTCCTCAAGTGTTCATCTATTTTACCCAGCAGAGTCTCCTTGCAAATAACGTCTGGAGCAAACCATCCTTAGAAATAAACCACACAGTCACACATTAATAGAAATGGACACTGGAGCAAAGGGTACATTGAGATGACCCCAGGAGCCAAGCAGTAATGAAAATGTCTGTCTGCATCAATGGGGCTTTTTAAACTTGTTTCTTCAGACACCCTTGTGCATAGTCAGTAGAGTAAGAGGTCATGTTAGTGCAAGTAACACTTTTTGATTTTGCAATAACTGTCGACTTGACCTGAGCCCCGCTGCATTTGATTCTTCTGCGTACAAGGTCACCGACTTCTCCTTCTTAGAGTGACCTCCAAACAGCTGTGGGCTGTTAAAGCTTCCAGAGGAGTCAGTACTTTATTTGTTTGGGTGTTTTGATTTCCTGCCTGCCTGGGAATGTGCTGCTAACGACAAACGTAGACTTGTTTCGCTTTAGATTCAATCAACTTAGTGGTTTGGTGTCAGAGCCTCACCCTGGCTCCATGTCTGCTCCACCACAACTCTATTAATTGATTCTGGGCCCTGATACCAGCACTTTGAAAGTATTATGAATATACTGTATGTTGCCATGGTTTTCTTTTCTGGATAATATTACTTATAATTAAGGAATGTTTTCTTTCTTTCTGTATAGCAGCATATATGTAGTGCACATTACAGGTAACTAGTGTTGCTTTGTAAACACAAGCTGCTTTAGGCGTCCTTCTCTATTAACACGATAACAGGACAACACTTTGAGGGATCTGTCTGCATGTCAGAATTAGGAAGTTTTAATTTATTAACTATGCAACTTTTAAGTAATTACTAAAATATTAAAATTTACTCAAACTATAAAACTTTAAAGGCACTTTACTGTATGAGATTTCCAATGAAATTATAGTTCCAGCTTTAAATGGAGTCAATGGGCAAGCAGCAGAGGCCTGGCACCTAATAAACATACAAATACCTTATTATCTCTCAGAAATGTGAAGAAAAGATTTAATTATGAGAGACTCATGCTTTTGCAAAATAATTTTAAGTAAAAATTAGGGACAAACTGTAATACGATATCCAAGGATTCACAGTTTATCATTTTTAAAGTATGATAGCCAGAGTAAGTCAAGCCAAATGACCTTACTGTTATGGCATCCATACACCATATTGCAGCATACAGTCATTCAGTCAGTCAATTTTTAACATGCTAAGTCCTGTACAGTGTTTTGGGGGGATTACTAGAGCCTATCCCAGCTAGTATAGGGCACAAGGCAGGAACAAACCCTGGATGGTGCACCAGTCCATCGCAGGGTACACACACACACACACACACACACACACACAGAGGGCCAATTTAGGATCGGCAATTCAACTAACCTGCAGTCTCTAGACTGTGGGAGGAACCGGAGCACCTGGAGGAAACTAACGCAGACATGGGGAGAACATGCTGAGATGTAAACCCTGGCCTCCTTACTGCAAGGCAGCAGAGCTACCACTGTGCCACCATGCCACCCTATTGCACCATACGGTGGCATGAAATAAGGCTACCCAGGACCAGGGTGGAAAATATACATAAACATAGGGCAAGTGCAAGACAGGTAAAGAACTATACTGTACTATAATAGATAAATAAATAAATATTAGGTAAGGGAATAGATAGTAATAATTTGAACTTGATAGTAATAAATAAATAATTAATAAATAATAACAGTAAAACAAATAATAAAAACTATGGTAGTGACAAGTGTAACAAATGTACTGCATATACTTGTAAGGGGGGGCAGCACAGGTATAGAGCAGACATTTAATTGTTAGAAGTTTCATGTGTTTGCCCAGATATATTTTATATTTTTTTCACTGTTTATTCTGTGCAGTTGGATATTAATATGGTAATTACCAACTGGAATCATGAAGTCATCCTTTTCACTGTGGAGTCTGAACAATCTCATCATGTGGGTTTTCTCTGGATACTATATGGTCCTGTAACCTCTCACATGCATGAGTTAGGTTTACAGGTGACTCTAAATTCTCTATTTGTTTCTGTGCATCAGTGGATGATCTCTGCCCTCTACAGTTACCCCATTGCAGGCTGGCTCCTGCCTTACACCATCTGCTGCCAGGATAGGTGCCACCCTCCCGTAATCCAAAACTTAGATCAAATGAGTTTAGAAAATATCTGATTGTTCTTTCTGTAATCATTTTTGTAAAATAACATTGTGGGATGATGTCAGTGTAACATGTTGGCATAATCACCTAACAAAACGTTAATGATTTATTAGTCCCCCTGGAAGAAAATATCTAATTTACAAATACATCAGATATTTATTGCCTGCGGTAGTCCACTACCAATAAGAAATTATACAAAACAACTATACACATACTGATCTCTGAAATGACATGGAAATTATGATTATATTTTCCATTTTAATAGCTGTGTGATCCTCATAATTGGTTTTCTACAATTACAAACATCTATCATTATATTGTATGTTTCATATCTATCTATCTATCTATCTATCTATCTATCTATCTATCTATCTATCTATCTATCTATCTATCTATCTATCTATCTATCTATCTATCTATCTATCCAATCCTGCCTACTACACTAAAATATCTATCTATCTATCTATCTATCTATCTATCTATCTATCTATCTATCTATCTATCTATCTATCTATCTATCTATCTATCTATCCAATCCTGCCTACTACAATAAAAAAAATCTATCTATTGTGTTGGATAGCCAGCTAAATATTCCGGCCCATACCTCCAGGCCGCCAGGTGGAGCCCTCCCAACAGCATGGAGGTTCCCCGAATTCCAGCAGGGCCTTATGGACCTTGTAGTTTGTATACACAGCCCTGCTGGATACCTTGGGGACCACCAGGAGTCGCTGTAGGGAGGCTGTCAGACTGTTACGTGCCCTATAACCCAGAAGTGCGTCATGATCACATGACCAGAAGGAACGACGTGCTTCCGGGTTGAAGAAAAGGACTTTTACTCTGACTCAGAAGTAATGAGGACTTGTGGATTGTTGGAGAGGAACCACTTCCGGGTCAGGGGGTATAAAAGAACTATGGGAAAGCCCAGACGTTGAGCTGAGCTGGGTGGAAGGGTGGCAACGCGTCTGGGAGTGTGGAGGATTGGTGATTTAAATATCAATTGAGTATTGTACGTGTAGTGTGGATTGGAGGGTGCTTTGTGCACATTATTATAAAATAAATAATAATTGGAGTTTTACCCGGTGTTTGGAGTGGTACCTGAGGGTTCAAGGGAGTTCTAGCACCCCCTACTGCTGCACTATCTATCTATCTATCTATCTATCTATCTATCTATCTATCTATCTATCTATCTATCTATCTATCTATCTATCTATCTATCTATCTATCTATCTATCTATCTATCTATCTGTCATTAATGACGGGTCATTAATGGTGACAGTAGGTATTTTCTATCTGTAGATTAGCTCATTCTATACTAATGATTTAGTTTAAAGAATAATAGCTAACACAACTGCAAAGGCAAATGTGAGACAGGCTCATTTAAAAACAAAGTCATCGCTGTCACCTTCAGTACTGAGAGTCACAGTTAGTCCACTCCTTTATCAATCCTTCCTTTTCCTACGCCTTTATCTTGGGTCCCCTTGGCGTCGCTGAATGGGCAGCCAGTACGTTAGCAGGCACACTCATATTCACTCATTACGGGTCAATTCGGAGATGCCATTGAATCTTGGATGCACATTTTAGGAATTGCACAGTCAGTGTTCTTGTGTCACAAATGCAGGATCAACTTTCATGATTACCTTTTTTTAAAGGACCCTTTCATCTAGTAGTGTTTTGCTGCTTATATGTTTAGAACGCAACACACTGTACGTAGAAGATGCCTTGTTATGTTTGTTCCCATCAATACTTTCTTTTGTAAAATATGAATAATAGAATACTACTAATTATAGAAAGCTGATTACTTCAGTAACTAACTAGAGTACATATAGTACCATTCTACAGTGAGCCTGTCAACCATTTGTTTCCGTATTTCTGAAGCTTGCAGAAAGACAGGGGGAAGAATTAGAGATTAGTTTAGGGTCACAGAGTGGGGGGAAATGGATCTGCAATTGCATAATTTCAGTCCACCATGAAGGCACTAGGCCATATTGAAGACTGTATGACTGAATTTAGAAAGGTATGCTCCCACAGTCCAAAGACATGCAGGTTAGATGCATTGGCGATCCCTGGTGTGTGCTTGGTGTGTGTGTATGTGCACCCTGCCCGGGGTTTGTTTCCTGCCATGCACCCTGTGTTGCCTGCGATTGGCTCCAGCAGACCCCCGTGACCCTGTAGTTAGGATATAGCGGGTTGGATAATGGATGGATGGATGATCACCTGAACACCCACCCCAAATTTTGGATTTACAATTTTGCTGAGGTATCCTGGTCTTCTGGTTCAAACTTCCAAGGGGTTTGAGGAAAAAGGAAACGACCACTTCACTTACAATAAAATGTACACATACCCACTTAACCTGAGACCCGGACTGCCTGCAGAAGAGGGAGAGTGCAGGCTGCTTCTGCCATTATGACTGCCAACTGGACCAGATGCTTCTGTGATGAGATCCCCCAGTGATCTTTATATAAGAATTTAGCTGAGGTGGCTGGATACATGGTGGCAGGTACGAGACAGACAGCTTGGCTCTAGTCCCGCAATGTGCTCTTTGTCACTGTTGTCAGCCTCCCTCACCCCATTACATCTATTTTATTTCTGTTTCTAAAGTAACCGGATCCACAGCAACAGCTGCTCTGCAGCCTTTTTCCCAAATATGTCTGCTTGTCTAAATTTAACTTTGCTTACAGCTGGCTAAATTGGCTACCCATAAAGCTTATTCTATCATGACCAGAAGCTATTTTGTAGGTTGTTTACACTACCAATTAACTTGATTTGTATTGACCATAATTCTTTTCTTTCTTATAGTATCCTCAACTTTGAAATTCCATAATATAGGAAGATGGGCTTGCAATAATGCATACAGAAACATATTGAGGTTTATGAAGCTGTTAGAATTTACGGACTACATCAGCCAACAGCCAACTCATTTGTGTATTTTGAAGGCACTGTCTAATAAGGTATGGCTGAGGGCCATGATCAGAATTTGGATTAAGAAGATGACATAGACACACAAAGGAAATTACCTCAGGCCCTCCATTAGACACATAAGTTCAGTGTGGTGCTGAGGTGCAAAGCTGCACTCGGATCTCAATCCGGGTGGTTCTCCATGTGGTTGCTGTCATTAGTGCATGCTCACAACCTCTACCTCCTCCTTCTAAGGTTCCTCACCATAACATCTGGAACCCTACATGGCATAACTGCTTTTCCTGACCCATTCTGTTTAATGCTTTGTAAGGCTGTGATGGCATCTTCAGTTGGTCCACGGTGCCATGAAAAGGGATCAGCTTTCTGCAATCCGGTCAGGGTGAAAACGGGATGAATGGATGGTTGGATCAATACTGTAGATGACTACATTTTTGGTTGGGCACCCCTCGGCAGAAAGCTATTAGACACCTTTAAATAAGCAAACGCTATTAGTAAGACAAATAGAATGTAAAGTTAATGCTGTTGCATCGATGTTGTGCTTGAGCACACTGTTTGCATCAAGCCTCAATCTGAACAAAAATCGTGTCTGAGGAAGACTAAACTCGCGGGGGTAAGACGTGATTCTCAAACGAGAATACACATCTGAGGACAACCCATTAAAAAGTGTGTAGTGAATAGAGGAGAAATTTTGAACTGCAATGGCTACACCTTCAAGGCCTCTTCCTAAAGTACCTGTCCCCAATTTTTACTGAACCGGCGCTAGAGTTTTAGGGAGAGAGCAAAAGATATATAATGAACAAAAGACCTGACACTGAGAGAAAATAAAAAAGCTAAAATTACTGTTAACCATTCAAGGTAACTGAAGCTTAATGATTAATTTGCATATTATAATGAGCACCAAGACAGTGGAGACAGACGGACACACACACACACACAAGTAGACCATTACAGCTACTGGGCTCCACACATTCGAGAAGTGCTTCTGTCTGCTACAATATCTGTCATTTTAACTATTGCATCACTATTTGACATAACAACAGCAAATCGAGTTCAGTTAAGTATTGTGGTCTATGGATATACAACGTGTTAAACCACTGCGGCTATTTTGTCACAGCATGTTTGCACTTTTCCAATCAGACAATAATGTTAAATTTCTTTAGTTATTCATTTAGATGTGCAGTCAGCACATGGATGTTGTGCAGCCTCAACTGTGTATCTACTGGTGTCGTTAGGTGGATTTTTTGATTCGGTTGATTTGAGCACTGAAGTCTGCATCTCCAGCATCTCTTCGTTATAAAATTACATATGAAGAATGCATTTCGCATAGAGAGATCTATACAGTCAATAACGGGTCCACTTAGCGTAGACAGTCAAGTGTGACCAATTGCTCTAGATAAGATATGAGTCCATGACATCAGTAGCAACTACTGAGCTACTTCAAGAAAAGGTGTCACTTATTGACCCATAATAAGAATCCAGTCAAAGACTTATTTATCACTTCTGCGCTTCATTTCACATACAGGGCCAAAATGTGAGGCCTGAGACCATCAACGTGAAACAGTCAGCTTAGCAGTTCCGCGTAGTCCAATTAGGTCCTGTTCTGGTGGGATCAGGTGGACTCTCACTAACACACTGGCACTCTTTTTATATGGGATTAATTTAGAGTCACCTGTTGACCTAACCTGAAGGTCTTTGGGATGAAAGCCAGAGAATCCAGAAGGAGTGCAAACTCATCCTAGACATTGTACAGCCAGCGGTTTCAGCTACGGAGCTATGAGACAGCAATGCCACCTTTATTTTTTTTAGATTTTTCTAAAAATTTGTATTTATGTTTAAAAGAAAATCAAATAAGAAATATACCAGAAAGTTTACATAGTTACCCATCCATCCTTCACTCAGTTTTATGGCCTCCACATCCTAAGCGCGGTTTCTAGGAGAAAACCCTGGCAGCATTTAAGTCAAGGTGAGGACTGGTCCTAGCTGGAATTCCTGTAATCCTCTTTGTATATATATATAAATACAACTGGTAATATGTTGTCTGTCCTTTCAGCTTGTTTGATGTCATTTATCCATTTTGATGAGTAAGGACCCCATTTCAATGCTCAGATCCAGTGACGTGCAGTGAGGTTCATGGCTGGTGAGGTACTGAGTCCTTCAGAGTCAGATTTACAAATATATGAACCCAAAAGAATAACTTATTCACTATGCAATTGGCAACATGCACATTGACTACTGATTACGTTTCATATCTCATCAGCATTCTTTACACACACATATAGGTAAGGTACATATTTGGCTATAGCGGTGAGAGAGAACAGAGAGAGCGCATTTGCTCTACAGCCTCCATGCGTTCTAAATTTTCTGTTGCAATTCCACAATTCATACTCATTCAATACAAATGAAAGTATAGAGTGGTGTATAAAAAAATCGGATTTCCAATTTTGACTTTGATTGAAATATTTAGTTGTTTTTAAAAATTTTAATTCTGATGCTTTAATCAATTTTAATACAGACTGTTCAACAAAGGATAACGAGAAAAACAAAAGAATAATTTATTTAAGGTCAAATTTAGTTTTTAAATATTGGATTGTCTGATCCCATTTTTTATAAATTTGAAAATGTGTTATGGTCTTACCTTTATTTGTAAATGAAATCCATGCTCCTATCTTTCTCCATGAAAATCTCTGTCACTTTCTTGTACAAGTCCTCCTCATTTTCCTTTAGTTTTAAGTCTCTCCGTCTCAATGGAGATTATTTGCCAAGAAGAAGAGCAGCAACGAGTGCCTGTTGGGCTCACATGCACCCCCTTCAGGCACAGTGTGCCTTTTCACTGCAGTTTTATGTCCGATCAGCAAGACTAAATATGTCACACACATCCATATTATTATCCAAGAATGGTAAACCGGATGGCATGGACGCAGGTACACAGCGATGGGACCATGAGACGTACTGCGCAGGCGTGTACAGCGCACATCTCATAAACCGCACGCGAAGTCGTATCCACCGCGCACGAAGGAGTCACGGCCCAAAAACGAAAGAGCGCAACTGACGTGAATGAGAAATGAAGCAACAACGCGCCCATGGCTAACGACTACCGACACAGCCACACAAAAAAGAGGACTCTGCGCTGCAGCCCAGATTCAAACGGAAGAGGCTACGGAGGCCCCACCGGTCCATAAAGTACGGAAGGCGCAGGCGTCACTGCCATATTGTGAGTGGCACTACTGCGGAGTGAAGGTGCAGGCGTCACCGCAATGTGAGTGGCACTACTGCGGAGTGAAGTTAGGAATAATGTGCTACTTGGGATTGTACAAACAGCTGAACGCTTTACACCGAATTCAAACACAATACAGCTCAACGATACAAACACGAGCCCACCTAGATAACATCAATGAACGCAGGCGCCTACAACGCGTGTCTGAAACTGCGGAAGCAAAGCAGGCACAGGTTCAAAACGAACAAGCTCGACTGACGGATATATAAACACAAGCCCGGCTGGATAAAATCAATGAACGCAGGCGCCTACAACGCACGTCTGAAATGCCGCAAGCAAAGCGCGCACGGCTCCAAGACGAACGAGCTCGACTAATGTATTTCAGGATACCCAACGCCGGGGGTAGGCGAGCGAAGAGAGCAGGGGGCGGAGCCCCCCTTGTTCATTAAAGATATTAGCCAGACTGTGGAAAGTCAGGGTGTATAATAAACGTGTGTGCAAATATTATATTAGTGACATACAAAGAGACAGCAATAGGCACTCGCCAATTGCATGCATCAACCCCGTGTGTAAGGAAGAGCGCAGTCTGAGGTGAGGTGAGGCTCGTTGTTGCTGTACCTTGCGTTCAGCGATTTTGACTATAAAAATTCATCATAATTATTGGAATCATACAGAAAAAAATGGATAGCACAGACCGGTGGAACAAATTTATTTTATGTTATCATTATTTGTTTTTTTACTTTTCATGATGACAGGTGAGGCTCTGCATCACCTGCCTCCCTTGACCGCATGTCCCTGCTCTTAACTGCAGTCCGTTTGACAGGGTGTGACACACCGCTCACTTCAAATACATATTTTACAGTTCATATTTTCATGAGTAAAGCTGCTAGTTCTTACAAGCCTACATCGACTCCTACAACACCGTTGTAATGCTGAACAAGGCAGCACACCACAGCACCACCTGCAACAGCGTATTATTCACTTTTACCACTCGTCCATTGATGTCTTTGAATGTCGATGTATAATCTGAAACTACAAAAAGGTTTTTCCCTTGCATCAGCTTTACGTTTATTTTTAAAACAGAGTATGTTTATTTGTAATACATGCAATGTGTGTTTTTTAGGTGACTTTTTGACTGTAGAAGGTTCATTGTAAACAGTAGCTTGTTCTCTGTCAGACCAGGAGAGTCATCATGGAGTCATCATCTAATTTAGCTGGTTGTGTAATCTGACATCCTCAGGTGACGAGATCAGCAGAGCAGTCATCAGATGTGACACCCTCTCCAACTAGAAGTCATGTAGTGTGCCACCATCTTAACTGTATGGAGTCCTTAGTTTCAAGTCTTTGTTCATGCTAGGTTTTTATAGGCACTTCGGTAACAGTTTAGATTAGGTACTGCAAAAAATGCATCTATTACTCATATACCATTATGTAACAAGACCTTAGCATAGGCATTCTTGTGGTGTTCATGGCACTTATGAACTATCAGTAAACAGGCTATTCATCATGTGCAGTGTGGCATTTGATATGCTGGTAAAATTACTTATGAATATGAAGGCTTCACAAGGACACCTCTAACTGTTCCAAAGTTATTTTAGTAGGCCACATTGAACAGATGAATAAACATTTTATTGATGCTCTGTAAGTGTGATGAACATCAGATGAAACTTTTGTTAAGTTTAGGAGTTAGGAGTCAATGAGTAGCAGATGCATTTCTGCAGTACTTAACCTAAAGTGTTAGCAGCACTTCATATTCCCCCTACATTCTGGAAATGTGCGTATTACTTTGGTGACATCTCCATACAGTAGACGTCTGAATGTGCTGGAATAGGCTGGTGCTTCTTGTAGGGTTGATTCCTGTCCTGTTCCAGGTGCTATTGTATACTGTAAGCTTCTTCTTCTTCTTTTGGCTGCTCCCATTAGGGGTTGCCACAGCAGATCATCTTCTTCTATATCTTCCTGTCCTTGTCATCTTGCTCTGTTTCACCCATCACCAACATGTCCTCTCTCAACACATCCATAAACCTTCTCTTAGCCCTTCCTCTTCTCCTCTTGCCTTTATTTATCACCCTTCTGCCAATATACCCAGTATCTCTTCTCTGCACATGTCCAAGCCAACGCAATCTCACCTCTCTGACTTTGTCTCCCAACCGTTCAACCTGAGCTGACCCTCTAATGTACTCGTTTCTAATCCTGTCCATCCTCATCACACCCAATGCAAATCCTATCATCTTTAACTCTGCCACCTCCAGCTCTGTCTCCTGTGCCAACGTCTCCAACCCATATAACATAGCTGGTCTCACTACCGTCCTGTAGACCTTCCCTTTCACTCTTGCTGATACCCGTCTGTCACAAATCACTCCTGAAACCCTGCCTGCACTCTCTTTTTCATCTCTCTTCCACTACTACTCTTCCACTATACTAAGCTTCTACTATAAAATAATTGAGTGATCAGGATATGATAGGTGGATAATTAAAGTGGAAGAAATTAATGGTAAATTGAAAGATAGACTTACAGTACATCCTAAACATTAACATACATACCTAGCTATTGATTGTACTGATAGTAAAAATGATATATTTTCATTTTGTTAATAAAAATAAAGTAAAGTTATTTTGTATTTTTTACTTTTCAATGGTTTGCATTTTTGAAAGCCAATTGTCACATTTTAGTAAAGTTGCCCTTGGGTGCAGGAAGCCAAATACAAATGCACCTAAATAAATGGAGAGCCCGTTTGAGGAGATGATAAATGGCTCCCCTCATTTGATATGTGTGGTTTAGGCATAGCCTTTCCTAGGAAGCAAAGATCATGATAAGGTGTCATTTCAATCATACACAGATATGATTGCTATTTGAAAGAAGGCAATCAGCTCACTGACGTTCATATCCAGACAGTACCTTGACACATTTCCATGGGGATATTCCCACTAGGACAAGGATGATTCATTTTATAGGGAACTGGAAAACTATTTTGTTACTCATGAGTTTGTTTGTTTGCTTGTTAGTTGATTTGATAGTGAAATTATTGTCTTCATCTGCACTTTGGGCTATTGCTTCATGCCCTTGTTTTGTTTTCTTTAGGTAGATCAACACACGATACTTTTTTGGAGGGGAATTTATACCTACTATAAATGGTTATAATAGAACAAAATAATTTCTATGGGATAATCATGAGAAGTTCCATCCATCCATCCATTTTCTAACCCGCTGAATCCGAACACAGAGTCACGGGGGTCTGCTAGAGCCAATCCCAGCCAATACAGGGCACACGGCAGGAGACAATCCCGGGCAGGGTGCCAACCCACCGCAGGACACACACAAACACACCCACACACCAAGCACACACTAGGGCCAATTTAGAATCGCCAATCCACCTAACCTGCATGTCTTTGGACTGTGGGAGGAAACCGGAGCGCCCAGAGGAAACCCACGCAGACACGGGGAGAACATGCAAACACCACGCAGGGAGGACCCGGGAAGTGAACCTGGGTCTCCTAACTGCGAGGCAGCACATGAGAAGTTCACAACCAATAATGTCTTTGATTATGAAGGTGACATGTTTATGTTTAATAATAATGTTATTATTATTATTATTATTATTATTATTATTATTATTACGGTGGCACTGACCAGAAAGCAGGAGACTGCTGGAGCTGGAGGTGGCAGAGTTAAAGATGCTAAGATTTGCACTGGGTATGACGAGGATGGACAGGATTAGAAATGAGGACATTAGGGGGTCAGCTCAGGTTGGAAGACAAAGTCAGAGAGGTGGTTTGGACATGTGCAGAGGAGAGATGCTGGGTATATTGGGAGAAGGGTGCTAAGGATAGAGCTGCCAGGCAAGGGGAGAAGAGGAAGGCCTAAGAGAAGGTTTATGGATGTGATGAGAGAGGACATGCAGGTGATGGGTGTAACAGAACAAGATGTAGAGGACAGAAAGATATGGAAGAAGATGATCCACTGTGGCAAACCTTAATGGAAGCAGCCGAAAGAAGAAGATAAACTGCCAGATAAAGGAAGTGCCTTCCAGGTGCAGAAAATTGCCCTCCTCGGATCTACCCATTATCACACATACGTGTCAGAGGGTCCCCTTCTGGGTTCCTCCCAGGTATTAAATTCCACTGCAGGTCGAGAGGAAGCACTGCCGCTAACTGTTTCATCTTCTTTTAACTGTGCAGTGCCTAAAATCTGCCCAGTTAGGGACACTGACTCCTGCACTTCTGGTCCCAGGACCATTCACTCTTTAATTTATTATTGTTTTTTATCAGTATGCTGCTGCTGGAGTATGTGAATTTCCCACTTGGGATTAATAAAGTATCTATCTATCTATCTATCTATCTATCTATCTATCTATCTATCTATCTATCTATCTATCTATCTATCTATCTATCTATCTATCTATCTATCTATCTATCTATCTATAAAAGCTCAGCCCCGCATAAGTAGGTGTCATTTGCTGATTGGAGAGCTGAAGAGACGGAGCTCCTTCAAAACACAGATTAAAGCAATTAAAGAAGCCTTGATAGGCAGTAATTGTGTTAGCCAGATCACCACAGGGTGGTATTTTTGTTTGTATTCGCACCATTGAGCACTGTTTCATTTATAGTTTGAAAGTAACTGGTGCCACAACATTTAGTTTGTCTTTCATTCCTTCGGACGAACACACCACATACTTTGTAAAGTCCTGACCATTAGACAATAAGACCTAAAGAATCTGACGAGTTCCCAATAAAAAGCAACCAGCATAAAATGAGAAAAGAAAAGATAATAATAATAATAATAATAATAT
Organism: Erpetoichthys calabaricus; assembly: GCF_900747795.2. Lineage (NCBI taxonomy): Eukaryota > Metazoa > Chordata > Cladistia > Polypteriformes > Polypteridae > Erpetoichthys > Erpetoichthys calabaricus. The sequence goes on along the minus strand of NC_041411.2, from coordinate 69,611,231 downwards.
GTCACTTATTGGTTTCTTGTTTTAGGTGTGGTAACTGACAGCTTGCCAAGTGAGTTATTTATGGGTATATAATTTCTGTTAAGCTGGCTTTCATAATGTTTTATAATGTGTGAAGCCTAACACATTTCACCGAGATGATACACAAAGAATCATCTAATCTGTGCTCCTCATTCATGCCGTCTTGTGCATTGCCATCAGTTCAGCCCACCCACCGAGATGATTCTGTCAGCTTGACAGGGTTATGAAGCTGAAGGGCAGGTGTGCAAGTGCTTGTTCAGTTGGAAAGATATCCTGTTTTTAGGCTACATTTTGTGACAGTAGTAAATATATGCTGCCTATAGAAAGTTTTCATCTCCTTTGAAAGTTTTCATATTTTATTTATACAACATTGAAACACTGGGACTTAATGGGGATTTTGCACATTGATCAGTCAAAGTGAAAACAGATCTCTGCAAGGTGTTCTAAATTAATTACAAACATAAAACATAAAATAATGAATCACATACGTACCCAACCCCTTCAAGTCGTTTTTTAGTAGATGCGCCTTTGGCAGTCATGACAGCCTTGAGCCTGTGTGCACAGGGCTGTCTCTCTCGACCAGCACTCTGTCATTTTTCCCTGTTCTTGTTTGCAAAACTGCTCACGCTCTACAGCCACAAACACTCAGTTGGACTAAGATGGGGACTCTGACTTGGCTGCTCCAGAACATTTGCCTTGTTGTTTTACACCTTGGCTTTATATTTGGGGTCATTGTCTTGCTGTAGAACATATCTTCCAAGGTGCAGGTTTCTGCATCAGGTTTGCTGCATTCATTTTATCCTCTACCTTCAGAAACCTTCCAAGGTCTGCTGAAGAAAAGCATTTGAACATTATGAAGCTATCACTGCTATGCTGCATGGTGAGGATGGTGTGTTTTTGCTAATGTGTGGTGTTTGACTTTATCCAAATATGATATTTTATCTAATGAACAAAAAGTTCAACTTTGGTCTCATCAGACCATTGAACCTTCAGCGTCCGGATAAGTTGCCCCCCACATTTCACCCCCCACATTTTCCCCCCAACACATTTCGTCCCTGGTAAATTACAAAGATATTAATTTAGTACATAATTGTATTTCACGTATGTTTTTTCGCAACGGCATGTGATATTAATTTTTGTAAAATATTTTTGGATCCGTTTAATCGAAATAAAAATGTATATATGTTTACAGAGCGTTTCATTTAAGTGATGCACTATTGCTAACTTTTTTATCATCTTGCTACAAAAATGTTTAAATTAGGAAAGTCAGTTTTGAATGCTGAGAACGATTATTCACTTTATTTTTTTCTAGAAACTTCCAACACTCAAAACGTCTGGGTGTGGGTATTAGAAGTTACCAGGGTGGGGTAGAAATATCATGGAGGTGAAATGTAGTGGGGGCAAAATACGCTGGGGCGAAATGTTGGAGGCAAAATGTTAGAGGCAAAATTTCCGTAAACCATATATATAAATATATATTTATATATAGTGTAATAGTAGGGGGCGCTATTGCTCCCTTGAACCCTCAGGTACCACGCCAAACACCAGGTAAAAGTCCAAGACTTTTTATTTTAATAATAATAACGTGCACAAAGCACCCTCCACTCCACACTACTCAAATAATCAATAATCAATAAACAATCACAATTTCTCCACTCCCAGACGCGTTGCCACCCTTCCTCCCAGCTCAGCTCACTTGTCTGGGGTTTCCCACAGTCCTTATAGTCCCTGACCCGGAAGTGGTTCCAACCCTGCAGTCCATGACTTGTTATCACGTCCGGGTCAGATTAAAAGTCCTTTTCTTCATCCCGGAAGCACGTCGTTCCTTCTGGTCATGTGATCAGGACGTACTTCCAGGTTATAGGGCACGTATAAGTCCTTGAGCCTCCCTGCAGTGTCCTCTGATGGGCCCCACGGTGTCCACCAGGGTCGGGAATAAAAACTCCATTGTCCATGATTCCCTGCTGGTCTTTGGGGCACTTCCATGCTACAGGGATGGCTCCATCTAGTGGCCTGGGGGTATTGGCCGGGATGAATGACCGACCATCTCCCACAATAGTCACAGACGTGTGTAAGGGGGACAGTTTACAGGCTCAAATATTGTTATTTATCAACCAGACTAGGGGTTGGCACTTGCAACTGATCTTCTCTCCTTTTGTTTCCCTGCAGTTCAGCTGCCTCTCAGTGACATCGCTACCGAACCACCTACTAGCATCATCTCCAGCCAACCCTGATGACATCAGTTCCAGTACCCAGAATTAATTTTCCTGCCATGTCAGTTCTTGTTCCGGCCACCCCAACTCCACCTCTTCCTCCTATCCATCATAATTATAGAGCAGACTCGTCCTGTTAGTTCAGTTCAGTTGTGAACTCCTATCTGTAGAGACATGCTTCATTTATTTTGCTGATTTTTCAGTATACGGGGTGGCCATCCCCAAACCTTTTTCTTGTCTACTACCTTAGTTTTACCACATTGGCGTAGTCGGCAGGATTTTGGCTCCAGGATGTCCCAGGAGCAGGACCTGAGAGTGGCACATGTTGTTGTTTGAAAGAACCAGGTGCAATTTTCCAACCCAAGAACCAGTAATATTACACCCTTGGAAGCATGCGGGATGGGCTAACAGAAGAGGGCCATTCAGGAAAGGGGAGACACAAGGGGCTTATTATGGTCTCTCGAATGAGAATATCGCCTCCCATGACCCCACAAAGGCAGAGATCTTTGACAATATACTGTATATATATACTCATGCACATGCAAATAGAGAACATCTTAAGGGCTCTGGTGACTATAATTCCACGCAGGTCCAGGGGTTGGCACTGTGTTCTAAAGCCTCTTCTCTTCTCTTTGCAGAACAAATGATTAATGGGTGTAACACCACTGATGTCACTTTCGGTGTTGGTCCACCTGACCCACCTCATCCTGCTGAAATGACTTGAGACTGGAAGATCCACTTTTTTGAGGCAGTTCTGTTCTGAAGTCACATCAGTGACAACATTCCTGCAATTGCTGCATGTTTTCTGTTGTTTAAATCTCACTCACTTATATGGGCCCCGACTCTGTATCGTGATCTTGTCTTTCTCCCTCTCTCTCTCTCTCTCTCTCTCCTGTATATATATATATATATATATATATAATATATAATATTATACAGTATACAGATATATATATATATATATATATATATATATATATAGATATATATATTATATATATATATATATATATATATATATATAGTAGCAGGCGGCCAGGGTCCATGCCCAGCCGGGATGCCCCTGCACACTTTATTTGGGGGAGCAGCCCTGGACAGTGCAATACCTCCCCCCAGATGCTAGATGGCTGCCCCCCTGGGTTGGAGCGGTGCCTCGGTTTCCCACAGGGCTCCATGGGAATTGGAGTTGGGTGCAGCCCCGTTGGGTTCTGCAGGCACCGCCAGCAGGTGCTGTGTTTGGGACTCCTGAGCTTGGATGGGCAGCATATTCAGCATATCTACGAACTCGGTGATCAAGCACCTGGAGCACGTCCGGGTGCACTATAAAAGGAGCCAGCGACCACCACTCAGCAGCCGGAGTCAGGTGGAGGAGGACAAGGTTGCCTGGGAGGAGCGGTGGTGCTGAAAGGAGGAAGTGCTTGGTGACTGTTGTGTGTTTGGGACTGTGTTGTGGCTGGAGGGATTACTTCTAGGCTGATTAAAGACCTGGGATTCTCCATCTGACCCGGAAGTGCTGGCAAGTCACGTGGGAGGAAGAACAGAAGCTCTAATTAAAGGACTGCTGGGAACCCAGCAAGTGAGCCGGAGTCGGGAGAAGGTGGACAAAGCTTGCTGGGAGGTGTGGAGGATAAAGAGAGAGAGAAGATTTGTGTTCTGTGCTTGATTTCTTGCCTGTTTAGTGTGGTTGTGGCTGTGGTGCTTGAAGGCACTGTTTGAGAAGAGCAAGAAATAAAAATACTTCTTGGTGCTTTTACTCTGTGTCCTGTGTCTCTGTCTGTTGGGTTTAAAGGGGCAACAGTGCCACCTAGCATTCAGAATATTTACTGTATCATGTATTGTCACACACGTGCACTTGGGAGACAACTTCAAGGCTGTTGTCTACTGCCTTTTCTCTACCTCCCTTTGCAGAAGAAGTGATTGACAGTCACATCTCTAATGGTGTCACCTCTAATTTCCATTCACCTGAACCCACCTCTTTCTGTTCTCTCAACTGAAAAATGGCTCCGCCACCATCTTGGAGCCTGTTGAAGATTGACTCGTTATTACAATGTATTTTTTTTTCTAAACTAAATTATGCTAAAACATTTTAAAAATTACAGTAAGAATATTTTCACAGAATAAATGGATTAAAGTAGTGGTATTTCAGTAGCTTCTGCTGTGCCACATTCAGAATTAATGGAAGCTAAAGGTCACTGATAGCAAGTGAAAGAAAAATCCAAGAATATTACCAGAATCTTAAAAATCAAACGTGTTATGTTTTGGGCTTGCAGTGACACAGTACATAATTAATCAGTCCACTACTGAGTTTAGAAAAGATCATGTAAAAGCAGCTGGCTAATACGGGTGTGTCATGGCATGAGATTTGACCCTGGAGATCCAGTTTCAATAATGCATGGGAACTGAATGAAGAAGCCACTCACACATTTCAGACATTTAGCTTAGTGTAGTTTATTTTACTGCCTTATTTTCCAAGTAGACATTCAGTCCCTTTTATATTTTTACTTACATTTGTCATCTTTGTTAAAATTTTTTTAGCATTAACTAAAGATGGGGGCGGTATAATGAATGAAGGCTGTCACACTATATAATAAATAACTGTTGATTAGACAGTAATGAGAGAACAGATATGAAAATATCTACAGACGAAGGGACTCTGTCCAGTGCCAAGAAACCGGAACAGCCTGGCCCACTAGTAGATTACTTGTGTGGAAGAATAACCCACTTCTTAATCCATATTTCAAAATTCTACAAGAAGCTTGAAAGAGCCAATGACAAATTACACAATGGTGGGTCAGTGTGAATAGCTTACATATTTTACATAATTTTTAATGCTTCCATTAGGTCAGATTATCTCAGGGCACAACGTGAGCTACCACAGCTATGCTGATGACACACAGCTGTATTTATCAATAGCACCTGATGAGCCTGATTCTCTTGATTCACTAACACAATGTCTAACTTGTATCTCAGAATGGATGAATATTAACTTTCTCAAATTAAATAAAGAGAAAACTGAAATCTTAGTGATTGGCAATAATGGATACAATGAGGCTATAAGAATTAAACTGGATATATTAGGATTAAAAGTCAAAACGGAGGTAAAAAGCTTAGGGGTAACTGTTGACTGTAATCTAAATTTTAGATCGCATATTAATCAGATCACTAGGACAGCATTTTTTCACTTAAGAAACATAGCAAAGTTAGACCTCTTATATCATTGAAGATGCTGAGAAATTAGTTCATGAGTTTGTTTTCACTCGACTAGATTACTGTAACGCAATCCACTCAGGACTAACCAAAAAAGACAAAAATCGTTTGCAACTAGTGCAGAATGCAGCTGCTAGAATCCTAACCAGGAAAAGAAAATCTGAGCACATCTCTCCAGTTTTGATGTCACTACACTGGTTACCTGTGTCATTCAGGATTGACTTAAAAATTCTGCTTATGGTTTATAAAGCCTTAAATAATCTCGCCCCATCTTATATATCGGAATGTCTGACGTCTTATATTCCAAATCGTAACTCAGATCCTCAACTGAGTGTCTCCTTAGAATTCCAAGAGCAAAACTTAAAAGAAGTGATGAGGTGGCCTTCTGCTGTTATGCAGCTAAAATCAGGAATAGCCTGCCAGTAATAATTCGCCAGGCTAATACAGTGGAGCACTTTACAAAAACTGATGAAAACACATTATTTTAACATGGCCTTCTCATAACTTCACTGTAATTTAATCCTGATACTCTGTATATCCAATTCATTATAATAACTATTTATAGTGGCTCTAAAATCTGTACTAACCCCCTACTCTCTCTTCTGTTTCCTTTTCCAGTGTCCTTTTGGTGGTGGCTTGCACCACCACCATCTACTCAAAGCACCATGATGTTCCAACAATGATGGATGGATTAAAAGCCAGAAGTTTGTATGACCATCAGCATCAAGTGACTCCGTGAGAACCCTAACTACAAAGAGAACTATTTCATTTATGTTAGGTAGAATGCCCAGAGGGGACTGGGCCATCTGGTGGACTGGAACCCCTACAGATTTTATTTTTTTCTCCAGCTTTCTGGAGTTTTTTTTTGTTTTTTCTGTCCACCCTGGCCATCAGACCTTACTCCGTTTCTATGTTAACTAATATTGTCTTATTTTAATTTCTTATTTTGTCTTTTATTTTTCTTTTCTTCATTATGTAAAGCACTTTGAGCTACTTTTTCTATGAAAATGTGCTATATAAACAAATGTTGTTGTTGTTTAACATCTGATAACCAACACAAGGAATTTTGTTTCCTAAAGGGGGATCCAAAATGAAGTACCACGTGAAATTCTTCGGAGACCTCTGCACAGTGAGTGTGTTACAGTTTGGTGCGCCTTACTTTTGTAAGGAGGGGGGAGCAACAGTCACCGTCACTTCAGAACGTTAAACTGAAATGTTAGAGAACTGGAAGAAATGGATGTGGTGGATGCCTGGTGTCAACAGGATGGAGAAACAGCTCATACGGAACGGAGATCCATGCACGTTTTGATGCAGATATTTCCCGGAGAATCTTGGCTCAGTGATGTCGGGTGGCCTTCACATTCGTCTGATCTCACTCCATGTGATTTCTACTTGTGGGGCCATTTCAAGTCGAAGGTATACACACACTGACCTCAAAACCTTGAAGCCCCCATGGATGTTATTCGCCACGAAATCGACGCTATTCCCCTTGAAATGGCCGAACAAGTCATGCAAGCATTCAGAAATCATCTCTAAGAGTGTGTTTCTAATGAGGGCCAGCACCTTGAAGACATCATTTTTAAAACACAGTGAAAAATATCTATTTTGTATACCCTATCATGTGTTGTAATGAAATTTATTTTATCTTGTAGCGTTTTTGTAGAATAAATGTTTGAAATGTAGTATTCCTTTTTGGCTCAACCTGTATTATTGAATTAATGGTATTTCGAAAATTATACAGGACACTGAGAAAGACATCCGCCACATGCCCTCTTTCAGTTGTGAGAAGCAGATCATAGAATGGTTGAAATAGTTTACTGTCAAATAATTCAAAGTGTACGCGACACGCGTTTTGCCCTAATTCTGGGCTCATCAGGCGTACACACTCACTGCACTCCCTTACGGTTAGGGTGAAAGAGAGCACTGAAAGAGAGCACGTGGCTGATGTTAGCTGACTTGCTGACCAACCACAAGCGTTACCTGGTAGGTAACCACCCATACAATCAGATTGTGATTCAGACTACGAATGCCGTGAATGTAATTACCCCGATCTACATGCTGTCAAATGAACGAACCACACGCCGTGGCACAACGTTAGGGGCTTTGCCTCTAGCGCTGACGTCCGAGGTTCGATTCCCGTAAGGGAGTGCAGTGAGTGTGTACGCCTAATGAGCCCAGAATTAGGGCGAAACACACGTTGCGTATTCTTTGCATTATTTGACAGTAAACTATTTCAACCATTCTATGATCTGCTTCTCGCAACTGAAAGAGGGCACGTGGCGGATGTTAGCTGACTTGCTGACCAACCACAAGCGTTACCTGGTAGGTAACCACCCATACAATCAGATTGTGATTCAGACTACGAATGCCGTGAATATATATATATATATTATATATATATATATATATATATACTAGCTGTGTAAGAACATGCTGTAAAAAGCATGGGGTCCTAGAAACTATTAAAATCATCAGTAAAAAAATGGAAATGTTGAGATGTCAAGTAATTGAAAGTTTCTTCAGAATTTTCGCTTTGCCGTTGTACTCACCTCACTTCTGCATTAGCTGCTAAGTGAGTGACTCTTTCTTCTGAGGTTTCGTCAATTGCGTCGCTTGTGTATCCTCGGAGATGGAGCCCTTACCCCGGATTCCACTTCTCACTTCCGGGCCAGACAGACAGACACATACACACACTTCCATGGGTAGACGTTTATATGTAAGATAGTAATGGATGGCATGCATGCACTGTAAAAGACAATTAACAAAAATTGGCACTATTCAAATCAAATATAAAAGCCAAATAAATCTGGTTTAGAGGAACACAGAAATTCAAAAAATAAAAGGTCAAATGATCTTTAGATACTAGTTAAACAAGCCTGATGGGCTGAACGGTCTCCACTGTCACACACATGCGCATGGGAGGCAGCTAAAGGGCTTGAACAAAGGCCAGACAAGGGGGTGACGGAGTACACTAATCTTTTCTCTCTTTCCACTGCAGACCAGTTAGAGGAAATTCCACCTTGCTCTGATGACGTCACTTCTGGCCCCAGGCCCGATGACGTCAATTTCGGTCCTGGCCCTGACGATGTCACTCTCTCTGCCTTCCTTTAAAACCGCCATCTTTGCCTCATCCAAGGCAGTTCTGTTCTGGACTCGAATCTGTACTAATGTGCAATCAATTTTCAAATTTGCAGTATACAGAAGGCTGCCCCAAACCTTTTTTCTAACTCTTTTCTGTTCATTTAACACCACATATTTGTCGAATTTCTTATGTTTTTATGTAAAAGAAATATTTATCACCGAGTGTTCTTTATCCTCTCTGGATGAACTGCACAGCTCTCGCTGCCTCAGGAAAGCAGAAAACAGCTTAAAAGACTCCTCACACCCCGCTCATGACATGTTGCCATCAGGCAAAAGATCATCAAAACAAAGACTAATAGACTGAATAGCAGTTTCTACCCTGTTGCTATTAGGGCACTGAATGCCACCTAATCACCTCCAATGCAGTAGTACAATAGTGTTCGTGTGCAATTAAGGTCTTAATTTGAATGTTTGTGTTCTACCTTATTTCTTCTTATCCTTTTTTTTTTATTATATTTTATTTATATTTTGACACCCAGGGACTGCACCTAATGTCGTTGTATTTGTTACAATGACAATAAAGATATTCTGAAGTATGTCATTTTCACAATACAAAACAAATTAGCTCTCTCTGGATCGGTTCACAGCCGAGTGTGAAGCGGCTGGGATGGGAAGCAGCACCTCCAAATCCGAGACCCATGGTCCTCAGCCGGAAAAGGGTGGAGTGCCCTCTCAGGGTTGGTAGTTAGATCCTGCCTCAAGTGGAGAAATTCAAGTAAGTCTTGTTCACGAGTGAGGGAAGAATGGAGCGTGAGATCGACAGGTGGATCAGTGCGGCATCCGCAGTGATGTGGGCTCTGCATCGGTCTGTCGTGGTGAAAAAGGAGCTGAGCCGTAAGGCGAAGCTCTCAATTCACCAGTCGATCTACATTCCTACCCTCACCTATGGTCATGAGCTATGGGTAGTGACCGAAAGAACGAGATCGCGAATACAAGCGGCTGAAATGAGTTTCCTCCGCAGGGTGTCTGGGCTTTCCCTTAAAGATAGGGTGAGAAGCTCAGTCATCCGGGAGGGGCTCAGAGTAGAGCCGCTGCTCCTCCGCATCGAGAGGAGTCAGATGAGGTGGCTCGGGCATCTGATCAGAATGCCTCCTGGACGCCTCCCTGGTGAGGTGTTCCGGGCACGTCTAACCAGGAGGAGGCCCCGGGGAAGACCCAGAACACGCTGGAGGGACTATGTCTCTTGGCTGGCCTGGGAATGCCTTGGAATTCTCATGGAAGAGCTAGAAGAAGTGGCCGGGGAGAGGGAAGTCTGGGCATCTCTGCTCAAGCTGCTGCCCCCGCGACCCAATCTCAGATAAGCGGAAGAGGATGGATGGATGGATGACAACAAATGCAAACACAAGTTGAATTGTAGATGTACAAAATCTGGGAAGAACCTTTAAACATCCTGGCCCCACCTCACAATATAAAACAATGATCCAAAAGTACAGGACGCCGCCTTCAGCAGACACTTGCAAGTGTTTATTTAAAGGACGTTTTCATCGAAAGCATTGACAATTGCACACAGACAACAATACAAGCAATTGCTGCAGCACTTAACCAGAATATTAACTTTGTAAGCAATATACGTGTTGTGATGCATTTGAAAAATGAACTTTCAGGGGAGATGGCCATCCACCTAAATGGAAAAGAATTATGCAAAAACTTCTCGTAGCTGGTCATCGGCTACTTATCATCCTGATTGTAACAAATTGTAAAATGTTTCTGAATCATCATACAGTGCATGCTTGGCATGCTTCACCAGAATTGACTGATGGTAGCGATTTATCACTGTGAGAAATGCATCAGAATTGTGAAAAATGGCCTTCTCTTAAGTCGTACAAGCATTACACTTACCAAGCAGAAATGAGAGCTAACAAGTGCAAATTTCATTTTAGTGTTAATTAAAGTAGTGGAAAAGCCGACAAATGAAAACAGATGAATTTACAAATATATCGGTCGGATGGAATGTCCATTAGATACAATCACAAACTAAATATACAGTTTAATTTAATATTACTATAGTCAATTAAAACCATTCAGCTGTAAGTCATAATTCATATATCTCCTCACTCATCCATTTTCTAACCCACTTATCCAGATCAGGAATGCCTATTCTGATAGCACTGGTCACCAGGCAGGAACCAACCTGGATGGGACGCCAGCTCACTTATACAGGCTGTGACCAAAATGGGGCTCCCCGGTTTACATACACAGTCACTTATCAAAATAATTTTATTTTTATTACACAAAAATATGCAGATTCTTTCTCCAAAACAAGTATTCCCAAACACGATTCCAATACAGATTCTCCTCCACTCCACTCCACTTTTTGTCTTCTACCTTCCAACTCCAACTCTCCTGAATGAGATCAAGCTGCTTCTTTTATGCCAGTACTTCTGGTGCCACACAATTGCAACCTGCAAGCACTTCCACTCCTTTAAAGTGTTTGAGTACTCTCTCCATAGCTCCATCTGGTGGCACTCATGTATCCTGACTGGGCTGTCCATCAGGACTACAATTCCCATGGTGCATTGTGGGTGTACAGCTGGGAGCTTTACCCAAGGTGATGCTGCCATCTGGCATACTGGAGGACTACATGACCGTAAGAGACCATTCCCTAACCTTCAATTATTATCTTCCCAGCCAGAAAATGTGGATGCAAACTAACCCAGCCATGATATCCGACCATCCAGATCCTTCCCTTAAAGCCTCCTTCCTAGTCAGGATGCCAGTCTATCCACATTGGCATCTACAAGGCAAATTTAAAAATTCCAATTAATCCAAAATGCAAATCTTTGGGATGGGAAAGGAAATATCAGGTAATTAGAGACACAGAGAAGAATGCATAAACTCAACACAGAGACCATCTGGGCACAGGATTCAGACTGTGTGGCATCTGAGCTAACCACTGAACCACTATGCGCCATGCTGGCTCCCTTTTCATATATGCGATTTAATTTAGTCATTCAGTCATTACACTTCTTCAATAGTCTTTTTAGTTTATATCAGCAATCAAAGTAGGCACAAACCATTTTGCAAGGCAATTATTAACTCTGAAAGGAAGCGCCGAGTATTTTATGAAACAAAGAGAGCTATGAGAATGCCAAGGCATGACGTAATATCCTTAGCAGCCAGAGAAGTGACTAAATATAGGAGAAACGGTTAAAGTCAGCATAAAGTTGAATTAGGTTTTCGTTATCACTACAATAATGAAAAGAGATTTTAACTCCTGGATGTATTTTACTGGAGATATTTACTGTGTAATTCATCAGCATTTACAATGTCAAAGCAGCAGATGAGGAGCTATAGAAAGTGTTGGAGAACCAGCAGGCCCATCTTTTAATTAAAGGTTGGTTGGCACATGAGGGGGAAAAAATAATAAAACAGTAAAAGATGTGATGCTGAGTGGACCATCTCAGAGGCTGGGAGTCGACAGACTGACTGTCCCCTTCCGGTCCTGGGTGGTTTTAAGTGGTTTGTTCCCAGAAGGGGCAGCTCTTGATGACTTGGCCCCCTGACTTCCATTGCTCATCTGAACTGTGGATGGAAAGAGGAATTGTGTTAACAATGTGCCCCATCTGGACCCGGGGTCCTATTGCTCATCTATCCAGAGCCTTGAGGATGCCTCTTAGTGACACGTGCCTGACAACATCCATGGCTATTGCAATGAGCACTTCTTGGGTTGGCTGGGCTGGTTCTCACCTTGTGCACTGTGTTGTTTTGGCATTGTGAATTGAATAAGACAGCTAAAAAATATAGGGATTCATAGATAATATGAACTTTGATGGATTGCTTAGTTGATTAGATTGCCCTTGGATTGCTACTAATCAAAAATGTCATGCTGCCAACTGGTGGCACTTACCTATATGAGATGCACTGTGTGTGAGGTTTGCATAGTCCTCTCTTATTTGTGTGGCTGTCGGCAGGAACTCCGGGATTCCAGGTTCTCCAAAATTCTAAAGATTTGTAAGTTAGTATTACTGGTGACTCTGAACTGGCTTTGTGAATGTGTATGGAGCTGTGATTGAAGAATAAGTATGGAGCTCTGCAATGGTTAGGTGTCTTGTCCTTGGGTAAGTCCTCGGTGTTGCCCTATTGTGCTGAATATGCCTGAACGGGATTAAACAGGTTAGAGAATCTTAAAACAATATAAGATTACAGTAGAAGAGATGAGAGAATAATAATAATAATAATAATAATAATAATAATAATAATAATAATAATAGCTCTGAGGCTAAGGATCTGCACAGGTATCTGGAAGGTTGCTGGTTCAAATCCAGTTACTGCCAAAGGGGATCCTACTCTGCTGGGCCTTTAAGCAAAGCCCTTAACCTAAAAGTTGCTCCAGGGGTGCCATACAATGGCTGTCCCTGCACTTTGACCCCAAGGGGTTTGTGAAAACTAACAAATTCCTAATACAAAAAAATTGTATAAGGCAAAATCCATCCATCCATCCCTTTTCCAACCCGCTGAAGCCGAACACAGGGTCACGGGGGTCTGCTGGAGCCAATCCCAGCCAACACAGGGCACAAGGCAGAATCCAATCCCGGGCAGGGTGTCAACCCACCGCAGGACATACACAAACACGGGCCAATTTAGAATCGCCAATCCACCTAACCAGCATGTCTTTGGACTGTGGGAGGAAACCGGAGTGCCCGGAGGAAACCCATGCAGACATGGGGAGAACATGCAAACTCCACGCAGGGCGGACCCGGGAAGCGAACCCAGGTCCCCAGATCTCCCAACTGCGAGGCAGCAGCGCTACCCACTGCGCCACCGTGCCACCCATAAGGGAAAATAAAGAACAAAATAATAATAATAATGCATTTATCCTCATATTGGTGGTCACACATATGCGATTGGGAGACAGCTGAAAGGCCTTATGAACAGTACTACCACGCCAGACCAGGGGGTGGTAAGCTGCCCTAACTCTCTTTTTCAATCTTCTGCAGAAATCATGGGAAATCTCACCAGGTCCCAGCGCCAGTGATGACGTCACTTCTGGTACTGCCGCCATGGACGACGTCACTTCCGGTTTTGGTGCAAGTGACGGTGTCACTTCTGGTTTCGATGATGTCACTTCCTGTCTCTGGCTTTAAAGCCGCCACCTTTTCATTTGACAGTCAGTCCTGTTTTGGACTCAAACCTGCGAACATCACAATCAATTCAACCCATTTGCAGAGAAGCCACAATATACGGGTGGCTGCCCCAAACCTGTTGATGTCTGTGGTCTGCTTTTGTGACGGGTCTAGTGTCTAATGTCGGTTTACTTATGATTCCAAGAATTAATAAAATAACGATGGGAGGTCGAGCTTTTAGTTACAGGGCCCCTAAACTGTGGAATGGTCTGCCTGCTACTATAAGAGATGCCCCTTCGTTCTCAGCTTTTAACTCCCGGCTGAAGACTCACTACTTCAGTTTAGCACACCCTGACTAGAGCTGCTGATTGACTGTTCAGACTGCATCTCTGTTGTTAGTCATTAGCACTTATACATAAGTAACATGATAGTTAGAATTTGTTACTAACCTTCACCTATTCTGTTTCTCTTCTTGGTACTCAAATGTGGCACTTGGTGCCACAGCCCACCTGCCAAGTTGTTTTCCCTGCATAAGGTAAAGTCATCCCTGACGGAGGATCGCAGGAATCGTGGGAAAGAGGGGTCCCTTCATCGGATTAGTGGTATTTCAGCTGTGGAATGGCCAAATGGGGGAGGCAGCTTGATGAATGAGGTCTCCAGGAGTCTAAACAAATCCATATCATATTATGTGAAATCATCTACTGTTAAATTCTACTCTGTACTTCTAAAATTTTTATTTTTATACTGTATTGAGGATTTGTTCTGTTCTGTGTATTGTACTGTATTGTATTGACACCCTTCTTTTTGACACCCACTGCACGCCCAGCTTACCTGGAAAAGGGTCTCTTCCAATCTTTCCCTACAAGGGTTTTTTGGGAGTTTTTCTTGTCTTCTTAGAGAATCAAGGCTGGGGGGCTGTCAATAGGCAGGGCCTGTTAAAGCCCATTGTGGCACTTCTTGAGTGATTTTGGGCTATACAACAATAAATTGTATTGTATTGTATTGTAATGTCACCGGCCTGCAGCTACAGGGACCGAGATCTGATTCTTGATCAGGTCTTTGTAGAGTTAAAATTTACTTCCATGCCCATGTGGTCTTTCCCAGATATTCTCATTTGATCTGAATCTTTCCCATATCCTTAAGATATTTGTTAATTGGTGTCACCAAAATGGTTATACATACAGTGCCTATAAAAGAATATTCCAAATCAAGTAAATTTAAATATAATATTGGCCTGGGTTTCTTTTAGGCAATTGGGTTCCTTGATGAGGCAGCACAGTGGTGCAGTGACTTGTCTTCTCAAACCACTTGGATTAAACTTTATTTCCAGATCCCTTTCTCTGTGGCGCTTTCATATCCTTCCCTTGTTTGTACAGATTTTTGGAGGTCTCTTTCCAAATCTCAAAGATGTATTTGTTAGATTACAGTAACTGCTGACACTACACAGGCCCGATGTGAATGCTGGTGTGAGCACAAAGGTGCCCTTTGTTGGAATGGCGTCCAGCCTTCTCTCCACTGCTGCTAGAATGGGAGCTGGATCCCAAACTGGATTAAATGGATGATTTTTACATAATATCTATATAATATGCAATAATCTGCAAAAAAAACCAGATTCTTTCATTCATAATTCATTGCAGTAAGATTGTTAGACTCACTTGTGATTAGTTACATGTTGAGTGGTAAAAATGAAGGAAATACAAGTCAATCAACTTAGTAAAATGCAAGTCACGCTCCACTTCTCCGAAGTAAAGAACACAATGAGTCAGGCTCGGGAAACATTTGCATATCTGTTCTCAGAGAAATAACCTAGCATCTTTACATATGTCTTCAATCTTTTTACAGGCTGTCATTGAATTAGCAGCTGCTTTTTAGCCATTAATCACAGATTTCCAGAGGTTTGCTTTAGCACTGGGAATTATCTTTTTTCTCCTCTTCTTCTACTTCAACTCCACCGAAGAATGCATCATATCATTTTTGAACCCACTCGATTCGATTCTGGGACACTTGGACAGAGTCTGTCAGGATGAGGCCCAATACAGGACCCAACCTAGAATGGAGTGCCACTCCTTCACAGTGCACATGGGTGCATACACCTGCATTCATTCATACAAGGCCAGTTTGAAGTCCCCTATTAACTCATCACGCTGCAAAAATAAAACAAGATGGCACATAAAGATTTGGGGTCAGATATTCAAAAACCCGGTTTAATTTGCCACAATGAGAGTTGAGTTGACAAACAGGCCTGGCGTGCCACCTTTTTTGCTTCAGTTATGTTTGGTTATGCTGACTTTGACTCCCTGTTGGGGTGGCATTGTGGCACATTGGTAGATCTGTTGCCTCGCAGTAAGGAAACCTGGGTTTGCATCCCGGGTCCTCCCTGCATGGAATTTATTCTTCCTGTGTCCGTGTGGGGCTTTGGTTCCCTCCCATAGTTCAAAGATATGCAGGTTAGGCAGACTGGTGACTATAAATTGGCCCTAGTGAGTGGTGTGTACGTCTTTGCCTTGTGATGGATTGATGCCCTGCCCAGAGTTTGTTCCTGTCTTGCACCCTATGCCAGCTTCTGCACTCCCCCGAGACCCTGTTTAGGGCAAAGCAGGTTACTAAATGACTGATTGACTCTCTTTTAATGCCTGCTTTTAAAGCCTGTTAATAGAAGTGAAGGAGTTGGACACAAGGTGGAAGCGACATCAGTGGTCTTCCATGAAGGCAATGCCCTCAAGGCTAGATGTGGAAGCAGAAAATGTTTTAGTGACAGTTCAGTTCATTCCCTTGTATCATCATAAAAGGAGTTCCATTCACCATACTTGTGCACGTGACAGCACACATCTTTGGGTTAAGACTCTGAAGAAAAATGAAGGCACTTGTAGCAACCGCACAATACGGATACGCGATTCCTACACTTCACCACCCGTACAGGGGGTGGACGATGTTTGAAAGCATAAGAGCATAACCATATTCGGTCCTAGTCCCCTCTTACCACGATCCCCTTCTTAACAATTTGCAGCAATAAAACACAACAGGAAATGGAACAGAAAAAATATATTAACAGGTGCTGCTATATAAACTTAACCGGTGCTTGAGTGCTCCTAAGTGAACCCCTTCCCCAGACGCCCTCCCTGGCGCCCCGTATACTAAACCCCCGGTCTGACACAGACAAAAGAAAAAGAAAAATAAATAATGAGAAAAAATTGTTCTTTGATACGATTAGTTTCACTGAGTCCAAAGATATGGAATACACGAAATCCTACAGTTAGTTCCTCCTGGAAGCAGGAAACACAATGGACGGCTTCTCCGCGGACTATCACAAAAACGAAATTCAGGAATCCGACTCACCAGACGGGAGCACCCGGAGAACACCAGACCCTGGCCTCTTCTCGGGGATTCGTCCTTAAAATATTTCTTCGGGGTGGCCACCCATGAAAAGCAGACGTCCCTGGGTGAAGTAAAATCCTGAATAGTTCTAGAGCGTAGATAGTCGCTGCGATGCCTTTAAAATTGTGTCTTTGTTCTTCCTCCTTACTTTCTCCTTTCTTTCTTGTTCCATCATTCCCCTTAAAAAGAGAAAGTTTCCCGCCGAAAATCCTTGCCTCTCTCGGTTGTTATGGCAACCACACGCCGGCATCAGGCAGCTGGAAAGTGTACTCGGGCGGGATCCTCCCAGAAAAGGACGTCACCAATGGTGCCTGAAGTGCTATTTAAAACACCCTCCCAGTCAACATTAAGAAGTGACGGACAATTCAGAAGGCTAACCCGACTGTCCATTATGTAGCCTTGCTACACACTCATTGAGGGGACATGCAAACTCCATGTAGAGAATCACCAAACCATGAATAAAACCCAAACAAACACAAACAATTACTGGGTGGGCACGTGAATATGAGGGTAAGTCAAGAATTATCTACACTTTTATGATAATTTAGTTTGGGTTGGCTGTATAGCTATGTGGAAATATACTGGGTTTTGTAGTGCCAGGGGGATTGGGAATGATTGAGGTGCCAACTGGGAAAAACCCTGTTTCATTCCAACAAAAGAAACTTTTAAACAAAACCCATGCTAGATGGCTCTGTATGGCAGGAGAAGATGCCCTTTTAAACTGCTCAGTCCTCTATCTCTCTCTCTCTAGTGACAGTAGTCATACCACATGCACCACAAAACAGGTCATCCACCTGAAGCTAAGTATGTTCAGGCCCAGCCATACTTGAATGGGAGACCATCTAGAAAAAGCTTGAGGTTGCTGCTGGAAGAGGTGTTGATGAGGCCAACACGGGGCGCTTACCCTGTGGTCTGTGTGTGGATCCCAATGCCCCAGTGCAGTGATATGGACATTGTGCCGTAAATATGGCGCCGTCCTTAGGGTGAGATGTACAACTGAGGTCCTGAATCTCTGTGGTCATAAAAGATGCCTGTGCATTTTTTGTAAAGAGTGGGGTGTATCCTGATGTTCTGGTTAAATTGCCCACCATGGCCTAGTTATTCCAGCCCCCTAATCATCCCCTGTCTCTAACTGGCTGTCTCTCTCACCTCTTCACCAGCTAACAGCTCATGTGTGGTGAGCGTACTGGCACAAAAATAGCGGATCATACACGCTAGTAGTGGTGGACGAAGTGGCTCTCCACTCACTGAAGTGGTTTGAGAAGTGAGAAAACTGCTAAATAAATGTAAAGAATTATTATTATTATTATTATTATTATTATTATTATTATTAAAATGAGATGAGTCACTTCTGTAATTTCTGTGAGGGAATAAGGAGACAAGTTAATAATGGCACCCCCTCTGGTCCCAGGGTTGTACCACATACCTTAGGTGACCCCAGAAGGTGTGCATACATGACAGTATGTGGTCACAGTGGTCAAGTTTCCGCCTTGATCGGTCAGTTTCTCTTCACGTTTTCCAAGGAGTAAACATGTTCTCTGTTTGTACTAAAGAAGATCAGCCAGAAACTTTAATGCTGTGATCTTAGACTCACCATCTTTCCATTATGTGTACAAGGAAAGCGGTACAGACAACTCAAACACAGTTATTACAGAAGTGTGGATAATCATTGATTTATCCCAGTATTTGAAATCTGTGTATGTTAGCGAGCAGATAACAAAAAATTCCATCATGTTAAGAAAAAGAAAATGTCTAAGTGGTGCTCAGAAACATGCTGGCGAGAAATTGATGCAACAAGCCTTTTCCACACCACCACAGATAACATCGATAATGAAATCATCACTGAAAGAAGGAGCTGGCGAAATGCAGTGTAAATGGAGCAGATCACGTCAGGTGAATCGGACATTGTGGAGAGCTCCACAGAAAAAGCTTCTTTTCCTTGTCATCCCTGCCCACCTCTTCCCATATATGATGACCATGAGCCCACTAATAAGGATGTAGGTGATCTGACATCCCCAGACAGAGGTAGAAATTATGACATAAAGTATTTTGAACAGAAATAAGTAAATATTTGGAGTCTCAAAATGTTTAATCATCATTATTATTGTAAAGAACACCTGTGGTCAAGTGAAGGACTGCAAGTTCCGCAAGGAAATGTTGGGGCGGTAAACTGGTCATCCCCATTTAATCAAACTAAATAAAAATAAACAAAATGGACGGTATGGGTGCAAAATGAAACCTCAAAGTCCTAAAAGATACGAGAAGCCATCAGACTTTGTAACTTCATGCATTTCTGTCAGCAAGTAGGAGCTTCGTCTTATGGTGCATTCTATTCAGAATGGAGCGCCTCCTTCTAGTGGCTGCGGGATTTATAGATGGTGGAACGGAAGGAACGTTTTCTCAGTACTGCAGAGGGAAGAAAAGAGGACAAAACCAGTACCAGCGCCCTCACTTTACCCGGGGTGGTACTACATAGTCCAGAGAGTGACCCACACATGCTCTTGCATGACAACCGAAATGGAAAATCTGAGGCAAACATTAAAAAGAAGTTAGGTGATAAACAACAAGAGCATTTCTTAAATATAAACGTCTACGCGTGGAAGTGCGAGGCTACAGCATGAAGCTCAAAGAAAGCAACTCTGTCGCCAAAGTGAAACTACCGAGAAAAGAGAAACTCGCTTAGCTGCTAATGCACAAGTGAGGCGAGCACATCGGTGAAATGAAACCTCTGAGGACAGAGAAACTCAATTAGCTGTTCATAGACAACGGAGGCGAGCACATCGGTGAAATGAAACCTCTGAGGACAGAGAAACTCACTTAGCTGCTGATAGACAACTGAGGCGAGCACATCGGTAAACAAAAGCACAGAGGAAAGAGAACCTCACTTAGCCGCTAATACACAAGCGATACAAGCACATTGGCAAAAGGAAACCTCAGAGTAAAGAGAAACTCGCTTAGCCACTGATAGACAATGGAGGCGAGTACATCGGTGAAATGAAACCTCAGAGGAGAAAGAAACTCGGTTAGCTGCTAATACACAAGCAAGGCAAATACATCGATGAAACGAAACCTCTGAGGAGAGAGAAACTCGCTTAGCTGCTAATAGACAACGGAGGTGAGCACGTTGGCAAAACAAAAGCACAGAGGAAAGAGAACCTCACTTAGCCGCTAATACATAAGCGATACAAGCACATTGGCAAAAGGAAACCTCCGAGTAAAGAGAAACTCGCTTAGCCACTGATAGACAATGGAGGCGAGTACATCGGTGAAATGAAATCTCTGAGGACAGAGAAACTCACTTAGCTGCTGATAGACAACGGAGGCGAGCACATCGGCAAAACGAAACCTCTGAGGAGAAAGAAACTCGGTTAGTTGCTAATACACAAGCAAGGCGAATACATCGATGAAACAAAATCTCTGAGGAGAGAGAAACTTGTTTGGCTGCTGATAGACAACGGAGGCGAGCACGTTGGCAAAACAAAAGCACAGAGGAAAGAGAACCTCACTTAGCCGCTAATACATAAGCGATACAAGCACACTGGCAAAAGGAAACGTCCGAGTAAAGAGAAACTCGCTTAGCTGCTGATAGACAACGGAGGTGAGCTCGTCGGCAAAATGAAACCTCCGAGGAGAGAGAAACTCGCTTAGCTGCTAATACACAAGCGAGGCGAATACATCAATGAAACGAAACCTCTGAGGAGAGAGAAATTCGCTTAGCTGCTAATACACAAGCAAGGCGAATACATTGATGAAACAAAACCTCTGAGGCGAGAGAAACTTGCTTGGCTGCTGATAGACAATGGAGGTGAGCACGTTGGCAAAACAAAAGCATAGAGGAAAGAGAACCTCACTTAGCCGCTAATACACAAGCGATACGAGCACATTGGCAAAAGGAAACCTCCGAGTAAAGAGAAACTCGCTTAGCCACTGATAGACAATGGAGGCGAGTACATCGGTGAAATGAAACCTCTGAGGACAGAGAAACTCGCTTAGCCACTGATAGACAACGGAGGTGAGCACATCGGCAAAACGAAACCTCTGAGGAGAGAGAAACTCGCTTAGCTGCTGATAGACAACTGAGGCGAGCACATCGATAAACGAAAGCACAGAGGAAAGAGAACCTCACTTAGCCGCTAATACACAAGCGATACAAGCACATTGGCAAAAGGAAACCTCCGAGTAAAGAGAAACTCGCTTAGCTGCTGATAGACAACGGAGGTGAGCTCGTCGGCAAAATGAAACCTCAGAGGAGAGAGAAACTCGCTTAGCTGCTAATACACAAGCAAGGCAAATACATCGATGAAACGAAACCTCTGAGGAGAGAGAAACTTGCTTGGCTGCTGATAGACAACGGAGGCGAGCACATCCGCAAAACAAAAGCACAGAGGAAAGAGAACCTCACTTAGCTGCTAATGCACAACAGATGCCATTGATTGATTGAAGTTTCCGAGATCCATGGTTTATAGGAGCCCGGGCTTTTTACAGCACATGCTTACACAGCTAGTATTTAATAATGACAAACCATTCCTGCATACCCTGTAAGGTCTTAACATCCCCTCTAACACTTTTCCACTTTAATGTGCCAAGAGAAACAGCTCATAAAATAACAAACACCCACTTGTTATGGTTACTCTCATTCGGGCCCAGTGGCATACCACTGCCGGGATGTCTGATCACCCTTCTCGCTGTCACTCTCTCTCTCTTTCTCTTTTCAGTCCTCCAATGACCACGCATTATCTTATTTATTCTCTCCTCTGAAAATCTCCGCTTGCGTTCTTGAATGTTCCTGAGTTGACAGGATAACTTGAACCTTCTGGAAACTTGCAGAATACAGCAATCCACATGCCTGTGTAATAAGCTTCCTGTCAATCAGGCATCCAGCCCCGCCCATCTGCAGGGGCAATCTAGCAGCCTCCATACACCACTTTTCCATCAAATTATAACAAACTGGCTGTGCACTACATGACTTTAATTTAATTTGCTCTCTAAAAAACGTTAATTTTAATTTTTTCTGACTTCAACAAAGCAAGCTGGCTTGAAATAAATGGGTTTTTTTTGAGGTGGATGGGGCCAAGCCTATCTCCAATGTAGAGGGGGCCCTCAAACTCTGCAATGTACCAGTGGTTGTGTTTAGTAAAAAAGATTATGAAAAAGCCTGGAAAAAAGCTTCCCAGCAACTGCCTCCATTTACATCATAAAAAAGGACATATTCTCATTACACATGCCGTCCTTTCAAAAGTGTGGACAGTTAATTTGTATGGTCTCAGACTTTTTAATTTTTTCTGAGGCGCAAATTTCAGTAACCTGGGTATTAAAATGTGGACCCACTTAAGATGACATTGAAATGCACTTCCCTGTTTTGACTCAGTACAAGAAAACTGAGGTGTTTCAGTCAGGCCGAGTTGAGCACTGACATGATTTGGTAGGATTTTTGGACCCTGAAAGGCCGTCGTCGTTAGGTCTGCTTCCAGCATTGCTAGGGGCGTGGCCTCTGAGGTCGGGACCCAAGAATAATCGACATGACGGGATAAAAGGGCGGCTATGAGCATACTGTGAATCCTTATCTGACCTCCAGATGCTAAATCTCTGAAGCTTTTAAAGTTTATCTTTCTGTTTTGACCTTCTTGTTCTCTTGACCACAATTATTGTCTCTCGTATTGAGCTTTGTTTTTTGTTTTCTCTTATGTTTTTTGTTTGTTTCTTTTATTCTCCTACACATCCTCAAAAGTTTATCTGCCAGATCACTGACAGAACAAGTATAGTGCCTTACATCAAGAACAGTATATGCAGTTGTCATAGAGGACACTGGTTCACTGGCAGCCCGACCAGGATGGATGGTTCCTAACAGAAGGATTCAAAGAAACCAACTTCCATGGGCTCCCCCAACACATTAGGTGGCAGCATCCACCTGATGGGTCTTCCATATGCACACCTTCAGGGCTGCATGAAAACTGTAGTCCAAATGGCAAGCCCCCATCTTGGGTTTTCTTAGGAACCACTGGTGAAGGATTCCGTGTTTCCTTGGTAATGCTTCATGGGTGCAATATGGTGGTGCCGGAAGTACTCCCCAGTTCCGGCATAAAGGAAGCTGCTGTATCTCACCCAGGAGAGCAGCAGCCAGGAGAAGAGAAGGACAATGCTTAGTTGAGAGGAAAAAAGGGGAAAAGAAGACAAAAGAAAAGAATTCTATTGTGACAGTACACAGCAAAAGAGGAAGACGCCTGTTTAAGACATTCCCTTTAAAATAAACCGTGTTTGAACTGAAGAGTTGTGTCTGTGTGTTTTGGGGTTCTGACATGCCCCCTACAGGCCACAGAGTATAATACAATATATTGAGATGCACAGATTCAGTTTGAAATGGCTTCTTTTTTGATTTAATTTACTTGAGTAATTCCCGAGGGGAAATTGTCATTTCACATGGCCTTTGAGGGGCTCAGAGCGCAGGATCAGTAATTGTACAGCACTCCTGGAGTAATTTTCAGTTTAAGGGTCTTGCTCAAGGGCTCAACAGAACAGGATTCCTTCTGGCAGTAACTTCTAGGTCACAAAGTGAATTTGTAGATAGATATCCAGAAAGCAGCTGTAATACACAAAACTACCCCACCATCAGTAAGGTGCCCATTAAATCATAAAGGAGCACACACGTAGTGATGACCTACAATGGACCAATATAAAGAATCTAAAGAAATCTGCTTAAAATCACTGTCCTTTCAACTTATTTTTCTTTGAATGCAATTTTTTTTTTGGCCATAATTTGGTCTGCAAGTCATTGCCATGGAAAGCAACATGTAATAAAATGTACCGAAGCAGCTTATTAAAATTTCTGAGCAAGACTACAATGACTGCCTTCAATTTTAGTGTCTTATGTTCAAACTGGAGCCTTGGAGATGTTTATGACATTTAAATTTTCCTTTGAACAAAGATGAAATGCTTAATGACTGCATACCCTGTGGCATTTTCTGGCTTTTCCAAAGAAAAATGAGTTGACTGCTAAGTGATGAGGGTGACTGACTGATTCAAGATCTTCACATCTCGTCACCAGAAAGTACAATTAGGTAGATAGATAGATAGATAGATAGATAGATAGATAGATAGATAGATAGATAGATAGATAGATAGATAGATAGATAGATAGATAGATAGATAGATAGATAGATAGATAGATAGATAGATAGATAGATAGATAGATAGATAGATAGATAGATAGATAGATGTGAAAGGCAGTATATAATAGATAGATAGATAGATAGATAGATAGATAGATAGATAGATAGATAGATAGATAGATAGATAGATAGATAGATAGATGTGAAAGGCACTATATAATAGATAGATAGATAGATAGATAGATAGATAGATAGATAGATAGATAGATAGATAGATAGAGAGATAGATAGATAGATGTGAAAGGCAGTATATAATAGATAGATAGATAGATAGATAGATAGATAGATAGATAGATAGATAGATAGATAGATAGATAGATAGATAGATAGATAGATGTGAAAGGCAGTATATAATAGATAGATAGATAGATAGATAGATAGATAGATAGATAGATAGATAGATAGATAGATAGATAGATAGATAGATAGATAGATAGATGTGAAAGGCAGTATATAATAGATAGATAGATAGATAGATAGATAGATAGATAGATAGATAGATAGATAGATAGATAGATAGATAGATAGATAGATAGATAGATAGATGTGAAAGGCAGTATATAATAGATAGATAGATAGATAGATAGATAGATAGATAGATAGATAGATAGATAGATAGATAGATAGATAGATAGATAGATGTGAAAGGCAGTATATAATAGATAGATAGATAGATAGATAGATAGATAGATAGATAGATAGATAGATAGATAGATAGATAGATAGATAGATAGATAGATAGATAGATAGATGTGAAAGGCAGTATATAATAGATAGATAGATAGATAGATAGATAGATAGATAGATAGATAGATAGATAGATAGATAGATAGATGTGAAAGGCAGTATATAATAGATAGATAGATAGATAGATAGATAGATAGATAGATAGATAGATAGATAGATAGATAGATAGATGTGAAAGGCAGTATATAATAGATAGATAGATAGATAGATAGATAGATAGATAGATAGATAGATAGATAGATAGATAGATAGATAGATTGATGTGAAAGGCAGTATATAATAGATAGATAGATAGATAGATAGATAGATAGATAGATAGATAGATAGATAGATAGATAGATAGATAGATAGATAGATAGATAGATGTGAAAGGCAGTATATAATAGATAGATAGATAGATAGATAGATAGATAGATAGATAGATAGATAGATAGATAGATAGATAGATAGATAGATGTGAAAGGCAGTATATAATAGATAGATAGATAGATAGATAGATAGATAGATAGATAGATAGATAGATAGATAGATAGATAGATGTGAAAGGCAGTATATAATAGATAGATAGATAGATAGATAGATAGATAGATAGATAGATAGATAGATAGATAGATAGATAGATAGATAGATAGATAGATAGATAGATAGATAGATGTGAAAGGCAGTATATAATAGATAGATAGATAGATAGATAGATAGATAGATAGATAGATAGATAGATAGATAGATAGATAGATAGATAGATAGATAGATAGATAGATAGATAGATAGATGTGAAAGGCAGTATATAATAGATAGATAGATAGATAGATAGATAGATAGATAGATAGATAGATAGATAGATAGATAGATAGATAGATAGATAGATAGATAGATGTGAAAGGCAGTATATAATAGATAGATAGATAGATAGATAGATAGATAGATAGATAGATAGATAGATAGATAGATAGATGTGAAAGGCAGTATATAATAGATAGATAGATAGATAGATAGATAGATAGATAGATAGATAGATAGATAGATAGATAGATAGATAGATAGATAGATAGATAGATAGATAGATAGATAGATAGATAGATAGATCCCAAGGGCAGATCATGAATATGAAGACAGGCTGTCTGTCCCCAGAAGGCTTTACAAACTGCTTTCTGGCGTAGTGTTGACTGCCACTTTTTCCCTTTGCCTTCGTATTTGCAGTTGTGTGTTATTCAGATGAAACACTGGATTGACTTCCTAGGAAGGCACCAATGAACACACTAATGCAGTGAGACATCCTGTCAGCTGAATGCACGAATTTCAACAACTGAATATACCCCTGGCCAGGGGGGGTCTCCATTTTCTAATGTCTCTGCTTCCTATTTTTATCACTCAACTGTGCCATTTCTTTGTTTCAGTGGGCACACCTCATTACTGAGTTTAAAAAGAAAATTAACAGCTTATTTGTAGTAAACATATACAGACAGTCAAGTCAGTCTGCTAGCGTAAGGGATGTAAGGGAGAGTGTAAAGGATGTCCTTTTCTCTCCGAATCTAATTTCAGGATGAAGATGAATCACTTCAGTTTAATGTCACCTTATTATAGCAGCAGATTTGACTGTTACACTGTAAAAATGTGGCACTCATCATTATAAGCTGTTACTAGTTACTGCAATTCTCTTTATCTTCTTCCTGGTGCAATGCTAGTGCCAGCACCACCTTGGTTAATATACAACTCGTGGTCGGTGAGCAATACATTAAAGTGATTTAGAACCATTGGCGTTATTAATGACAAAGGGAGAACACAGATGGGAACACCTTATTTAGGAAAGATAGGGCCAGTGCATTTATAAAGTATTCAGACCCCTTCACTTTCGGCACACTATGAAGAATTCATTTTAAATAGATAAATCTGGCATTTTTGTCCATCAGTCTACGCTCAATAACCCATAATGAGAAAGTGTTTTTAAAGGGGTTTGCAAATTTATTAAAAATCAAAAATTAAAAGTTCAAAGATGTGTTCAGACCCTTAATTTAGTACTTTGTAGAAGCCACTTTGGGAACAATTACTGCTTCAAGTTCTCTTGGGGCGAGTCTCTATAAGCTTTACATAGCGTATATTAAAAACGTTTTCTGTCATGTCCATGCTATTCCGCTTTGACCACGCCCCTCCACACTGCTCACCCAATCGTTACTCCCAATGCGCACATCCTCTCTCCGTGACACTCTCAGTGCTGCTAACTCACTCTTCAATGCAGTCGGTTATAATGGCACACCAAAGAGTTCAATCTTTGTCTCATCAGACCAGAGAATTTTCTTTCTCATGGTCTGAGAGTCCTTCAGGTGCCTTTTGGCAAACTCCAGGCGGGCTGCCATGTGCCTTTTACTAAGGAGTGGCTTCCGTCTGGCCACTCTACCATACAGGCCTGATTGGTGGATTGCTGCAGAGATGGTTGTCCTTCTGGAAGGTTCTCCTCTCTCCACAGAGGACCTCTGGACAGAGTGACCATCGGGTTCTTGGTCACCTCCCTGACTAAGGCCCTTCTCGCTCAGTTTAGATGGCCGGCCAGCTCTAGGAAGAGTCCTGGTGGTTTTGAACTTCTTCCACTTACGGATGATGGAGGCCACTGTGCTCATTGGGACCTTCAAAGCAGCAGAAACTTTTCTGAAACCTTCCCCAGATTTGTGCCTCGAGACAATCCTGTCTTGGAGGTCTACAGACAATTCCTTTGACTTCATGCTTGGTTTGTGCTCTGACATGAACTGTCGTCAACTGTGGGACCTTATATAGACAGGTGTGTGCCTTTCCAAATCATGTCCAGTCAACTGAATTTACCACAGGTGGACTCCAATGAAGCTGCAGAAACATCTCAAGGATGATCAGGGGAAACAGGATGCACCTGAGCTCAATTTTGAGCTTCATGGCAAAGGCTGTGAATATTTATGTACATGTGATTTCTCAGTTTTTTTATTTTTAATAAATTTGCAAAAAACTCAAGTAAACTTTTTTCACGTTGTCATTATGGGGTGTTGTGTGCAGAATTCTGAGGAAAAAAATGAATTTAATCAATTTTGGAATAAGGCTGTAACATAACAAAATGTGGAAAAAGTGATGCGCTGTGAATACTTTCCGGATGCACTGTATCTATAAACTTGGGTAAATGTGCAATATCCTTTAGTGCAATAACATTTTTTTATACTTTATTAGTTTTATGTCGCTCTTCTTGAGTGCATTATGTGTTGTAGTTTTTTTTTTTTTCACAAAAGTAGTGTTGTTTACTTTTTGGAGTGGACCTCGTAATTTCATTTAATTTTTTACAATGACAATTATGGCTTTCTATTCTATTCTAAGTCTTCTTCGATTAGATCGGGGTGGGCAATGTCGGTCCTGGAGAGCCACAGTGGCTGCAGGTTTTCATTCCAACCCAATTGCTTAATTAGAAACCAATCCTTTCCAATCTCAGACCTTATTTAATTTTATGGCTTGTTAGTCTGCAATGTTAGGTTCTTATAGCGTAGATTTTTTTCCTTTCTAAGGATATCATCCAAATTATTTCAAGCCTAAAATGGATAATTTTCAGTCTGTCACATTTTCTGTTAAATGTTTTATTAAGTCCAACACTGCATGATGAACAAAGAGATGTAAATGGAAACAAGCTAGATGGTGAGCTGCTGCCTTCTTTGTCATTTACATCTTATTGATAATAAGGAGCCATTAGAACAGTGAATGCAGCTGTTTAAGATTGAAATAAGCAATTAAGGGTGGGGGTCCTTAACAAGTGAGACCCCTAAGATGAAGCATCAAAATGTCACTTAAGAAATAAGTGCTTCACCAGCAGTAACTGACTTCTCATTAAGAAACTTGGTTGGAACAAAGACCTGCAGCCACTGCGGCCCTCCAGGACTGACGCTGCCCACCCCTGTACTAGACCATGGATGCCGAACTCCAGGCCTGGAGGGCCTCAGTGGCTGTTCGCAGAATCTCCTTGAAGCCGTCCGGAAATCGTTCTCCATGGCCTCCCTAAACTCCTCCCATGCCCGAGTTTTTGCCTCAGCAGCCACCAAAGCCACATTCCGCTTGGCTTGCCAGTACCTATTAGCTGCCTATAAGACTCTTACTTCAGGTTGACGGTATCCTTCACTGCCAGTATCCACCAATGGGTTTGGGGATTGCCACCACGACAGGCACCGACCACCTTATGGCCACGGCTCCGGTCAGCCGCCTCAACAGGCACGGAACATGGCCCATTCGGACTCAATGTCCCCCACCTCCCTCGGGACGAGGTTGAAGTTCTGCGGTGTGAGTTGAAGCTACTTCTGACAGGGGGCTCTGCCAGACGTTCCCAGAAGATCCTGACAACGCGTTTGGGCCTACCAGGCCTGACCGGCATCCTCCCTCACCATCGAAGCCAACTCACCACCAGGTGGTGATCAGTTGACAGCTCCGCCCCTCTCTTCATCCGAGTGTCCAAGACATATGGCTGCAAGTCCGACAACACGATCATGAAGTCAATCATCGAACTGAGGCCTAGGGTGTCCTGGCGCCAGGTGCACATATGAACACCCCTATGCTTGAACATGGTGTTCGTTATGGACAATCCGTGACGAGGACAGAAGTCCAATAACAAAACATCACTTGGGTACCGATCGGGGTGGGGGGGGGGGGGCATTCCTCCCAATTTTGCCCTTCCAGGTCTTACTGTCATTGCCCACGTGAGCATTGAAGTCTCCCAGCAGAACGAGGGAGTCCCCAGAAGGTGTGCCCTCTAGCACCCCCTTCAGGGACTCCAAAAATGGTGGGTACTCCAGACTGCTGTTCGGCGCATACGCGCAAACAACAGTTAGGACCCATCCCCCCACCTGAAGGCGGAGGTAGGCTACCCTCTCGTCTACTGGGGTGAACCCCAATGAACAGGCTCCAGGTCGGGGGGCAATAAGTATGCCCACACCCTTTCGGTGCCTCTCACCGGGTGCAACTCCAGATGGGTAGAGAGTCCAGCCCCTCTCAAGGAGATTGGTTCCAGAGTACACACTGTGCGTCGAGGTGAGCCCGACTAAATCTAGCCAGAACCTCACGACCTCACGCACAAGCTCAGGATCCTTCCCCTTCAGAGAGGTGACATTCCACGTCCCAAGAGCCAGCTTCTGTAACCGAGGATCGGACCGCCAAGGTCCCCGCCTTCGGCCACCACCCAACTCTCACTGCACCCAACCTTCTTGGCCCCTCCTAAAGGTGGTGAGCCCATGGGAAGGGGGACCCATGTTAATAAAATTTATTATTATTATTATTATTACCTCTTCGGGAGTGCCCGGCCGAGTCCCATTGGTGCAGGCCCGGCCACCAGGTGCTCGCCATCGAGCCCCACCTCCAGGCCTGGCTCCAGAGGGAGCCCCTGGTGACCCGCGTCCGGTAGGTTTTCTGAACCGCTCTTTGTCTCATCCCTCACCTAGGACCAGTTTGCCTTGAGAGACCCTACCAGGGGCATAAAGCACCCGACAACAGAGCTCTTAGGATCACTGGGACAAACAAACCCCTCCACCACGATAAGGTGGCGGCTCGAGAAGGAGTTTAATATTTCAGGTATGTTATTTTGTTTTATTTGTATATTGAGCTATGCATGGTTATATATGTCGTTGCAAATTAGACTGATTCCAGTATTCGTTGTGTTACTATAAGAGGAGGAGGAGGAATCACAGAGCTTGAATAGCCACTTTTTATGTTGTCTGTTTTAATATTTCAGACTATTAATAAGAGAAAACTTCAAGAACTAAAGGGTGTTTGCATTACTCCTTCGTGGCGGTTTGTACAGCACATTGCATACGTACCACAACGCAGAAGCTTTGAGGATTAACCGAATCCAAAGGCCAGGAAGCAGCAGTATGGCGGCTGCAGTGGTGACCGGTTACATTAGCTGCTAGTGCAGTCCTAAAATAAAATGCTACAAAAGGCTACAGAGAAACAACCATAAATTCTCCATGCATTTGTTACAAAAATAGGAACTTACAATAGATAATGAATTCTACGCATATATGTCCCGTGTCATCAGGGATTAGTGATAGATGGGCTTGAGGGGAATGTGATTTAAATTACAATACACTTTTCTTCCCACCAAAATGTCCCCACCAGACTGCTGCTACCTACATCTTTCTATTATAAAAAAAAAAATCTTGGAAGGCTTGGAAGGAGACGATACGTGATCTTCTCGGAAGACAATTTGACAAGGCAGCGAGATAAAAGGACAGCTGCCGTACAGGCTTTTAAATGATCGACACGCAGCATGACAAGCAGAACAGGCAGCTCGGAAGCAGCAGCTGATCAGACCGCATCTCCTCAGCGTGCGTTCAGAACTCACCCCCCCACCCCCTTTGACATCGTGAGTGGCAAAGACGCAAAGTGGCTGGAGTGTAGTGCGCGGGGTGGAGGGGGTGGGTGAGCGAAGCGAGCAGGGGGCAAAGCCCCCTAGTATTTTTCAAATTTCCAGAACAGAGCATGTCTGATTTTGATTAGGACCAAGGTTAAGGCTCTAGCCCCACAAATTATTGTGTGACGGACGGACAGACATTAGCATTTTACATGCACAGATTGGTTGTGTGTCTTTTGAGTGCAGTTTGTTTTTTTCCCCCACAGGTTTCCTTCTGGGTTGCAGCGTCCCTTTTACAGATCCAAAGCATGCTGTCAGACGGAGTGGCTTCTATAAATTGCTGTCATGTTTTTTGTAAGACTGAAAGTTGACTCATCCAAACATCTGTTTTCTATACCAGTAGGTGTTCAGACTCAGCTGGCATGGAAAATAGAAGAAGAAAAATGCAAGAAAAAGTTTTTAATACTGCTTGCTAAAAGTTAGAGACATGCCAGTTAGTGTTCTTCAAAAGAAGTGACTGGGAGATATGGCACAAAATCAGCCCTTGGTGTAAAACCCTTTAAGTCATAAACAGCTGCCTCGCAGTTAGGACACCCTGGGTTCGCTTCCTGGGTCCTCCCTGCGTGGAGTTTGCATGTTCTCCCCGTGTCTGCGTGGGTTTCCTCCGGGTGCTCCGGTTTCCTCCCACAGTCCAAAGACATGCAGGTTAGGTGCATTGGCGATCCTAAATTGTCCCTAGTGTGTGTTTGGTGTGTGGGTGTGAGTGTGTGCACCCTGCCTCGCGCCCTGTGTTGGCTAGGATTGGCTCCAGCAAACCCCCGTGACCATGTGTTAGGATATAGTGGGTTGGAAAATGATTGACTGACTGACTGACTGACTGACTGACAGTGCCCTTGTGATAAGAGGTCCATGGCGAAGCACAGGTCTTAAATAAATAATCGGGTTCCGGGCGTGCGGGCACCAAATGGGTGGAGGTGTGTGCATGCCAGTGCCACTCCAGTGTTGATTGGGGTGCTTGGCTGATTGAGTATTCATGTGCAAATGCGAGCAGGTCAGTCAGGTGCCTTATTCACACCTCAGGGTAGGTGGAGGACAACACCTACATATATAAGGGAGCCGGCACAGCAGAGAGGGGTGGAACCAAAAAGATCAAAAAGAGAAATCCGAAATGAACAAGAGAAGAAAGAGAGCCTGCACTTCACAGATCACAGTTATTTAGTTAAAACTCGCACAACGCCCCAGACCACTTATCACGTTCCTTGCTGACTGTGTGTGTCCACATTTGCCCGTCTTATCTCGATTAACGACTATCGATGGTTCCAAGGTTATTATAGTTAACGAAAACTAAAATCAAAACTGAAACTATTATTAAAAAAACATTTTTATAAACTGAAATAAAATAATTAACAAAACCGAAATGAAAAACTAAAACTAAATGAAACTATTAAAGTAGCTGGAAAGACTAACTGAAATAAAATAATAATTTACTAAAATATTTTTAGTTTTCATTTTTGAATAAATATTCTTGCTGTTAGTCTTTAACCTTTGTACGTTTTGTCTAAAACAGAAAGTCATCCACCACGAGCCGCCCACATATATTCATCCAGTGAACGGTAGCTGGTGACAGAGGGCGGCTGTTCACATAGCTTTTGCGGTGACAGAGCAAGCTGAATGCGGGTGCGTAAAGCGTAAGACATAGAAAGCGATTTATGTGCCGCCTTTCTTTGTGCTAGCTGTATATCAAGATGTAATTCAAATGGCTGAAATCAGAATGTGCTGGTCAACAAAACGTTTACCATATGGACAGAAAAATCACGAGTGAGTAACGTTTCAGTTTATTTCTCAGGTGTCTGCTTTTTATTGACAGCAATTCACCTGCCACTTCACACAGGAGAAATCGTTTTTACTTTCTCATATACGACTTATAAAGTATAGTAATCATTGGAAAAATTCGACCTCGATATTTTGATGAATCTTGACATTATAGGCTAACCAGTGTCCAACAATACTGTTTTTTGGAATTGTGTGTGTATGTGTGTGTCTGTGTGTAAACACGATAACTCAAAAACGCAACTAGATAGATGGATGAAATTCAGCATGTGGTTGTAACACCACAGTTGTAGATCCGTATTAACTTTTGGGCCAAATTCATCACCTGGAAGTGGTACTTTACCTGAACACATACTTGATTTTTTTTTTTATTTATACAGCTGCAGAGTCCGATTTATTCAACTTTACTTTTATAATAATTGTTCAATATATTATTAATTTGATTTGTTGTTGATTGTTCCTTAATGTACATAATATAAAAATGTAATTATTGTCTTGCGGTTTACTCCTCGAATATCCATCCCCATATCTGAGTATACAAGAAAGTTGAGGGGAGAGCACTCCCAGTTTTTGAAAATAAAACGACACTGATCGAGAGACTGACTAGGTCATCATACAAGATCAGCGTATTGTTGCTGACCTATCACTTTTGATTTAAAAACATCATTTAACAACAAAGCGATACAAACAAAGGTAGAGAGTCGTGATGAAAAACTAAACATACTAATGGGTTATTGTATTTATTCCATATTTATTAATTTATCTTTTTTAGTTCATATTCACAACTCAAAATACCTGATATTGTGAAAGTAATCCATTAGCAGAATTATATTTTAAAATATTTGTCTCCCTTTTTTCAATGTTTTTCTCTCTCTCTCTCAAAATATCATATTCTTTTTGTTCTTAATATAAGCCTTATCATACATATTGCATACCAGGGATTTTTCCTGCCTTGCATCCAAACCTGCTGCAGTAGGCTCCAGGTTTCCTGCAGTCCTACTCTGGATAAACAAGTTTAGATAATGTATATGTTGTTCTTAATCTCAGACGCTGTCTCTGTTGTTTTATGCCTGTCCGTACTCCTATTACCTGCTCTTGCTCTGCTCATTATGGGTTTACTGTCCTTTATGGTGATCTATTCAAGACTCACTGCCCCTAACCTTGACACTACATGCTTGCTGTTCTTTGTTCCCCTCAATACAACTAGGTGGGGTCTGCAAACTCATTCAAGTCTAAGAGCTCTGTTCTTCCTATTTTCATGAGAAAATATTTTTAAAATTATAAAAGTGTGTAAAATTG
Organism: Erpetoichthys calabaricus; assembly: GCF_900747795.2. Lineage (NCBI taxonomy): Eukaryota > Metazoa > Chordata > Cladistia > Polypteriformes > Polypteridae > Erpetoichthys > Erpetoichthys calabaricus. The sequence continues at coordinate 69,576,832 of NC_041411.2, read as the reverse complement.
ATCATATTCAGTGTCTAGTTTTGATTTATTTGATTTATTAGACAAAAACAAAACCAGATAGTAAACCAGGCAGTGTAGTAAGCTTCCACTAACATTAAACTCGTATCCAAATCTGTTAAGTGTACAATTCTGTCTGATTGTAACACAAAACTAACTCTGTAGGTGCTCCATGCCATAATTACTAAAACTAAACTGAAACTAATATATATAAAAATAAAATAGAAATGTGTTTGTGAAATAAAAACTAAACTAAAACTAAAAATACACAATGAAAGAAAACTAAAACTAAACTGAATTTCCAAGTAAGGTCAGAAAAAATATAGAAATAAAAACTAATATAAAAAGGCAAAACTATAATTAACCTTGGATGGTTCAAGGTTCAAGAGGCTCCTGGATGCACCAGGGAGTGTAGAGCCAATCCAGACTGTCACAGCCTTGCAGAAACATGTTTATTGTCCAGCATCGCTCTTCTGAACCCCACAACTAAACAGACTCCTGACACATTGACCTATCATAGAGAGAGAGAGAGAGAGAGAGAGAGGAAAGGCACTGTACATTAGATAGACAGTGTAGGTGCCATGCAGGAAGGACAGGCATCCTGACTGGGATGGAGAATGAATTATTGCCCAGCCAGGAAGGGCCATAATGTATGGACTGGGCATACAAGCACACCGGGAGCAGTTCATGGGACATGGGAGTTGAAGTCCAGAAACGCAGCCCTGTCGGGGTCTTTGGGTATCACCACAAGGTGCTGCTGGGGGAGGACTGCCCCAGTTTGCACATGACCTAGAAGTGCTAAAGACGACCTGGGCATGACCTTGGCAGCAGACCTGGGGTTGAATTCATGAGTGAGCCTGCACCTCACTTGACCGAGTCGGGAGGCAGCGGCCAACACTCAACAGAAAGTGGAAGGACAGAATTTTTATTTGTGTATTGTGCCTTATGATTTTATAAGGAAAGTATTGGAGACAAATCAAAACCTTTTATATGAAACTGGAATTCTGTTGGGCATTACTGTGTATGTGGTTTGGGGCTCAGCAGTGAGTTATAATAGATAGATAGATAGATAGATAGATAGATAGATAGATAGATAGATAGATAGATAGATAGATAGATAGATAGATAGATAGATAGATAGATAGATAGATAGATAGATAGATAGATAGATAGATAGATAGATAAGGGTAAATCTTGGCTTGCTGCTGGAAGAGGTGTTTACAAGGCCATTAGAGGGTGCTTACCCTTTAGTCTGAATGTGGATCCCAATGCCCCAGTGCTGTGACAGGGACACTTTGCTGTAAAAACAGTGCTGTCCTTTGGAGGAGATGTAAAACTAAAGCCCTGACTCTCTGTGGTCATAAAAGATCCCTGGGCATTCTTTGTAAATAGTAACATATATCTTGATATCCAGGCTAAACTGTCCACCTCGGCCTAGTCATTCTGGCTCCCTAATCATCTCATCACTAATTGGCTAACTATCTCTGTCACCCCTTCACCACCTAATAGCTAATTTGTGGTGAGTGTACTGGCACATAAATGGCTGTTGTCATATCATCCAGGTACATGAACATATTGGTGGTAGCTGAAGTCGTTCCCCACTCACTATGAAAAGTGCTTCGAGTAGTGAGAAAAGCACTATATAAATGTAAAGAATAGATAGATAGATAGATAGATAGATAGATAGATAGATAGATAGATAGATAGATAGATAGATAGATAGATAGATAGATAGATAGATAACAGCACTCATTTGCACTGTCACTGACTTTCTGATATTGAAATGTGAGACTAATCACAGGAGTAGACTAAGATAAAGCTTTTGACACCTTTGGCCGCTCTGTTTGACTAGTCCAGTATGAGCACCTTTCTACAAAAGTGTCAGCAGTAGAAGAACCAAGACGAGCAGAGGTGTGAATCAAAAATGTAATACAAGCAGAAATCAGTCGACCAGGTAAACCTTTTGTACCTGGAATTATGCGAAAATGGAAGCTGGGGATTATAAAAGTCCATCCATTTTCCAACCCGCTATATTCCTAACTACAGGGTCACGAGGGTCTGCTGGAGCCAATCCCAGCCAACACAGGGCACAAGGCAGGAACCAATCCCAGGCAGGGTGCCAACCCACCGCAGGACACACACAAACACACCAAGCACACACTAGGGCCAATTTAGAATCGCCAATCCACCTAACCTGCATGTCTTTGGACTGTGGGAGGAAACCGGAGCGCCCGGAGGAAACCCACGCAGACACGGAGAGAACATGCAAACTCCACACAGGGAGGACCCGGGAAGCAAACCCAGGTCCCTAGATCTCCCAACTGCAAGGCAGCAGCGCTACCCACTGCGCCACCGTGCCGCCCTAAGATTATAAAAGTCATAAACCTGAAATACTTTTCAGTTTCCTTCATTATTTTTTGTTTTATAAAGATCTGATTTTTATTAATTTATAGTACAGATGATATTATGTGGGGGCCCACCCATCCTTTAAAAGGCACAGATTGAATTATCCACAACAATGGTGACACCTTGAAAAACAGGGGGTGAGCTTGGGAAGTGTAATGTCATAAATAACATAACTCAATGGAAATATTAAACAAAAATTAATGAAAAGGACAAGAAGCCAAAAAAAAGCAGAGAACATGCCAAAATATTCACAAAAAAATATTAAAACAGCATATCAGGTAAATTGTTTTAGTAGTTTTCCATCATTGCGTTGTAAAGTTCGATAAGGCCTCCCCAGAGTTAAGCGCCGAGTCTTATACAAATCTGTTTTTCTGAGACGCCTTACGGAGGTGGATTTAGAAAACACAAGTTTCCGTTTCTTATGCAGAACACACTCGGCTGTCTCAGTCTATTCAGACTAATAATGCTTCTCCAGTTTTGCCTTTTTTTTTTCAAAGACTCAGAAAACTGCATGAATGTAAGTTGCTTATCTTTCCACCTGAAATAAACAGAAATTTTAGTTGTTTGGTAGGAATTCAGCAGACAATCAAAGAATATGCCAGATGGCCTCAATCAGTTTTGCTGTTATCTTCGACAGGAGTCTGACCTTTTCCTGTCACTTTACTGTCCTATCCTCCTTCTTCAAGCTAAGAAATATGAGAAAGCTGAGATGTATCCTCACATTGCAAAATACGGAAAAGCTATTTAATTCATTTACTCGGGGCAGAACATCTGCTGCAGTGCGTCTTTCTGAGGCTATTTAAATCATTTTATAATCTAGCAAGGATCTTTAATAGAATTAGAAAGTGTAACTACTGTACATAACTCTTTGCATTGGCTTCCAGTTATATTTAGGCACAACTATCCATAACAGCAAGTCCTATGGCCATGGAAAGAAGGCTGCAATATGAGACAAATGCATTATGGCTGTCAGCGTAAAGAAGGATGAGAAAATAGATAAATAACTTCTGTATGCTTCTGAATAACTTGTATGCTTAAATGCTTGTTGTATGTATACCGTACTTTCATGTTTGTACAACTCCTTATTGAATTAAATATATTTAAGCAGGGAATACTTCCTTTAATGCAATAATTTGAGTAAACACTCTATCTTCCTTAGAAATTAGTTTTCTTAGAAACTAGAACCCCCTAGTACATATATGCAAAGAAAAGTACGTATCTCCATTATTGTGTGAAATAAATCAGTAGCACAGATCTACACTACACCTCGAAGACCTGGTCAAAAGACGACTGGTTTTAAATCGAGAGCCCTTTTGACCATCCAATCCGCCTTTACGTTCCCGCAGATGTCCAATAATCAGACACGTTGGAACGTGCACCATTCAGTTACAGTGCAGCCTACTGAAATGTTCTCTCTCGCGCGAGTACCCATCTGTCTTGTTGACTTGTGGGCTTCTCGTTCAGCCTCTGTTAAGTAAGTACTATTTCACTTTCTTCCACGTTCACTCCTATACAGTAATCCCTCCTCCATCGCGGGGGTTGCGTTCCAGAGCCACCCGCGAAATAAGAAAATCCGCGAAGTAGAAACCATATGTTTATATGGTTATTTTTATATTGTCATGCTTGGGTCACAGATTTGCACAGAAACACAGGAGGTTGTAGAGAGACAGGAACGTTATTCAAACACTGCAAACAAACATTTGTCTCTTTTTCAAAAGTTTAAACTGTGCTCCATGACAAGACAGAGATGACAGTTCCGTCTCACAATTAAAAGAATGCAAACATATCTTCCTCTTCAAAGGAGTGCGCATCAGGAGCAGTGACTGTCAGAGAGATAGAGAAAAGCAAACAAATCAATAGGGCTGTTTGGCTTTTAAGTATGCGAAGCACCGCGGCACAAAGTTGTTGAAGGCGGCAGCTCACACCCCCTCCGTCAGGAGCAGAGAAAGAGAGAGACAGAGACAGAGAGACAGAGAAAAACAAACAATCAAAAATCAATATGTGCCCTTCGAGCTTTTAAGTATGCGAAGCACCGTGCATGTCGTTTCAGGAAGCAGCTGCACAAAAGATAGCAACATGAAGATAATCTTTCAGCATTTTTAGACGAGCGTCCGTATCGTCTAGGTGTGTGAACAGCCCCCCTGCTCAATCCCCCTACGTCAGGATCAGAGAAAGTCAGCGCAAGAGAGAGAGAAGAGTAAGCAATCTAGCTTCTCAGCCATCTGCCAATAGCGTCCCTTGTATGAAATCAACTGGGCAAACCAACTGAGGAAGCATGTACCAGAAATTAAAAGACCCATTGTCCGCAGAAATCCGCGAACCAGCAAAAAATCCGCGATATATATTTAAATATGCTTACATATAAAATCCGCGATGGAGTGAAGCCGCGAAAGGCAAAGCACGATATATCGAGGGATTACTGTACTTTGCCACGTGTGAATTCCCTTTTATTTATTTTTTTGCCAGCTCCTTTAAAATGAAGCTTTCAGTCCTTCAAGCCTGTTTCTCTGATTTTAAATGTTCCACTTTCACCCTCTCTCCTCCAGTGGTTACGGAAGCGCGCTCGATAAACGGCCTCAGACACGTGCCTCGGCGTCAGCTAGTTTGAGCCCCATGGCTTGCTCTCAAAACACCAGTGGGCCTCCAAGGCAGCCCTTCGAACATCCCAGCACTTAAACTGCCGCTAAAACTTTCTACTGCTGCTGTTTTAATCTGTGTAGAGGCGCTAAAACAGGCAAATGAAAACTTTATTTTTTTTACCTTTTTCTTTCCAAATGTCCGTGATATGCCGATCGGCTGCCTCTTTACTTGCATTGATTACGGCCTCTGAACTTGGCTTATCACAGGATGAAATAAAGAAGAAAATGTCAGATGTCTTGAAACAGCTGACAGAAAATGATCTGCTCCTCGCCTTCGACCAGTGGAAACCAAGACTGCATCGGTGCGTAATTGCGAATGGGGAGTATATTGAAGTATTAGAATTGTTATATAAATAAAAGAGAGTTATTGTGTCAGTCTTGTTATTCCATAGAGAGACCACATAAATTCGAGTTTCTGGTCTGTCTTTAATAATATCTACTGTCGTCAACAACTAGTAACCACAGGACCTCAGATGAAATGTTGGGGTACCCACAAGGCCACACCACTTATGTCTTTGATATAAGAACAAAAGATAGTGCAAAAATAAGTTGTCAACTATTAATTTGGTTTGCCAGGCTTCCTTTCCATAGGTGGGTCGTCACCCAAGAGAGTCGCCACCTTTCAGGAGTGCCCTCTCCTTACAGCTTCTGCACTGGAAGGGGCGAGGGTTAGCTGCCCTCACTGGGCAGATTCTCTTGGCTTTGGGCGGAAAAGGAAATAAGGTGGTTGGCGATCGCACCCCGTGGTGTCCCTGTTTGTTACTGCTTACCTTGGAGCAGACAGTAAAGTGACCCTCTGACACACATGCATGATACTACATATTTACTACATTCAATATATTTTTTTTTGTTTGTTTTTGTTCTTTATTTCACCTTATACAATTTCTTGCATTAGGAATTTGTTAGTTTTCGCATACCCCTTGGGGTCAGAGCGCAGGGTCAGCCATTGAACAGCGCCCCTGGAGCAATTGCAGGTTAAGGGCCCAGCAGAGTAGGATCTCTTTTGGCAGTGACGGGGATTCGAACCGGCAACCTTCTGGATACCAGCGCAGATCCTTAGCCTCAGAGCCACCACTCTGCCCCACAATGCACTCGTTTTTGGATGTTGCTTAACTTTATGCTGTAAACTGCTTGGGAATATACACATGAGATTAAAATCTGTGAAATGTAAAGAGTCATCCATGAGCTCTATGTAGATATAATGATACTAAAGTCCTTGTTTTACCTTATAAACCTTAAAATGGATTAGATGTATTAATGAATACATTCTATGGTATAAATTTTGATCACAATATGTCAGTCTTCTAGAAGTTGCAATGATTTAAAACAAAAACTACTTCACTGCAGGGCCAGCAGAACATAAAATGATCCTGCAGGGTGTATAAGGGATGCCCCATCAGTCTTGTAATTTAAATCAAGGCTCAATACTTTAATCGAGCGTGTGTGGTCATTTGAGGTAAGGACAGTCTGACAACTGAAGAAATTTTGGGGTCCCAATTTACTTTCAGTCTTCAACAAAAAACAAACGCACAATGGCGTAAAAGTAAAAAGAAAATAGTCACCACACAAAGTCAGTGGTCGCCATTAATCAGGCTCTTTTGTCTGGCTCAGCAGTATTCACGGAGCCCCATAGCTCAGGTCGACTTGTTCACGTGTTCAAATCAAGGGGAGTCGCCCTTTTAAAGTCTGGGGACCGGAAGGGGCGGAGTCAGTTGCCATCACTACATGGTTTCTCAGCACTGTGGAGGAAGAAAATAATAAGACAGTTAGTGGTAGTGCCCTCTCTCAGCCCAGGATGGTACAACATACTTAAGAAGAACTTGGAAGGTGATCCTCAGACACACATGCGTGACGCATGTCAGGATTAGTGCTGCTGATTAGGCTGTCCAAAGCCTGCTGGATTCTTTTCTATAAATACAGTAAGTTCCATCGCTAACAGCTTACTTCTTGTCTCTGTATCTGGTTGTGCTACTTGTTGCCATTGCTGTTCGTAACAACTGCAAGTTAGATCAGGCTACTGTCTATGAAATGAAAGCTCAGACTCTTGGAGAACCTTAGCCATCAACGACGACTGAGTCATTAACACTCTATCTTGTTTTACTACAGTTTATACCAGGGGTCCTCAATCACAGTCCTGGAGGGCCGCAGTGGCTGCAGGTTTTTTGCTCCAACCCAATTGCTTAATAAGAAGCACTTATTGCTCAAGTAACACTTCTGTTTCACTTTAGTTGTCTCGCTCGTTAAGATTTTGCCATATTCTTGGCTTTTAATTGCTCCTAATTAGCAATAAGATGCAAATGACAAAAGAGACCAGCATTTCTCCATTTAGCTTGTTACCATTTACACCTGTGTGTATTTATCATGCACTATTGGGTTTAATTAAATACTTGGAAGGAAAATGAAGAGGAAAAAGTGAAGGACGGAGAATTACTCCTCCATTTTAGCCTTCAAATCATTTGGATGATATCCTTAGAAAGGGAAAGAAAATCCAGGATATAACAACCACCTGACATAGCAGAGTTAAAGCACTAACAAGCCATGAAATTAAATTATTGGCAAGAACTGCTTTCTAATTAAGCAACCGGGTTAGAACAAAAACCTGCAGCCACTGCGGCCCTCCAGGACTGTGATTGAGGACCCCTGATTTATACAGTTGTGGAACTGGGAATATACAGTATGGTGTTTGAAAGTATAAAATGCACTGGTGAAGGGGCGGGCGGCACGGTGGCGCAGTGGGTAGGAGACCCGGGTTCACTTCCCTGCATGCGGTTTGCATGTTCTCCCCGTGTCTGTGTGGGTTTCCTCCGGGTACTCCGGTTTCCTCCCACAGTCCAAAGACATGCAGATTAGGTGCATTGGCGATTCTAAATTGTCCCTAGCGTGTGCTTGGTGTGGGTGTGTGTGTGTGTGTGCCCTGCGGTGGGCTGGCGCCCTGCCCGGGGTTTGTTCCCTGCCTTGTGCCCTGTGTTGGCTGGGATTGGCTCCAGCAGACCCCCGTGACACTGTAGTTAGGATACAGCGGGTTGGATAATGGATGGATGGATGGTGAAGGGGCCACTTGGTCACGGTCAGTCTTTGCCTGGTATAAATCAATGTCAAGCCCCTAGAGGTTTGCTTTCTTTTAGGACTTCTTTTTATTGCATTTTTTTTCAACTGGCTATAAGTTTGATTGCTCAAACTTACTTCAATATGTTTGGTTAAAGTTTAAACAAAAATATTTTAACATCTGTATTATATTTCATTACCTTGATATGTAGGTTTATGTTTGTAAATGTGCTTTTAGACTATAATACCTGGTCTGTCTAGAACAAAAATTTATCTGTAAAATGCATAATCTAAGTGAATTGCCTTCAGCGGAGTGTACCTGGAGTCCGCAGCAAATAAGACGTCACTGTCAAACTGAATGACACATCAAGGGTGTCATTCTCGCTAGGCCCATGTCATCTTTTCATGGAGTTTTTAACGTTGTCACTGAGTTCGTATCGATAGATGTCAATTCTATCAGATACTTTGTCATCTCTATTCTGCATGAAAACATGAGATTACAGTTTCTTTTTTTCTTCGCCATCAATAGGCCAGAAAACCTAACACATAATAAAACACTAAGGTCTGCGTAACCATTCCCTCAGAGCAATCTGATTGGTCAGTTTCACTTTGGTGTGATTGGTCAGTTTCACTTTGGTGAGGCGACCCACACAGGAAATTCAAGTGTGAGACTCACAAGGAGGGGAAAAGGTGCAAGAGAGTCACCTTCAAAGATAGAAGGTATAGAACCGGACAGGAGGTGAGAAAGGCGCTATAAAAATAGTGACAGAGTCTGAGAAACAGGCTTCATCGGCACACTCTCAAGAAAGGGAGCGCCAGTGAAGAGACGTTCAGACCCACGCGAAAAACCGAGGATAGGTATCGAAGCTACACGTAGGGAAAATATTTTAAATTATTCTATTATCATTTTTAGCAACATATAAAAAAATCATATTTGGGTGGAGTATTCCTTTACGTCGTTGATACCAACAAAATGGAGGAGAAGGATACTTGGCCACTAACACAAAGACTAAAAAGGTGTAGAATTTTGAACTATTGAGTAATTTTGCATGGTGAACCACATACCGTGAGATCTTCTGCCAGTCCCTCCTCTGTCTCAGTATCTGGTACTGAAGTGAACTTAGAGTAGCTTGAATCTCTTGATTCGCTAACACAATGTCTAACTTGTATCTCAGAATGGATGAATAGTAACTTTCTCAAATTAAATAAAGAAAAAACTGAAATCTTAGTGATTGTCAATAATGGATACAATGAGGCTATTAGAAATAAACTGGATGCATTAGGATTAAAAGTCAAATCGGAGGTAAAAAGCTTAGGGGTAACCGTTGATTGTAATCTGAATTTTAAATCGCATATTAATCAGATCACTAGGACAGCATTTTTTCACCTAAGGAACATAGCAAAAGTTAGACCTCTTATATCATCGAAAGATGCAGAGAAATTAGTTCATGCGTTTGTTTTCAGTCGGCTAGATTACTGTAACGCACTCCTCTCAGGACTACCCAAAAAAGACATAAATCGTTTGCAACTAGTGCAGAATGCAGCTGCTAGAATCCTAACCAGGAAAAGAAAATCCGAACACATCTCTCCAGTTTTGATGTCACTACACTGGTTACCTGTGTCATTCAGAATTGACTTTAAAATTCTGCTTATGGTTTATAAAGCCTTAAATAATCTCGCCCCATCTTATATATCGAAATGTCTGACACCTTATATTCCAAATCGCAACCTCAGATCCTCAACTGAGTGTCTCCTTAGAATTCCAAGAGCAAAACTTAAAAGAAGTGATGAGGCGGCCTTCTGCTGTTATGCACCTAAAATCTGGAATAGCCTGCCAGTAGGAATTCACCAGGCTAATACAGTGGAGCACTTTAAAAAACTGCTGAAAACACATTACTTTAACATGGCCTTCTCATAACTTCACTGTAATTTAATCCTGATACTCTGTATATCCAATTCATTATAATAACTATTCATTCAAAATCCGTACTAACCCCTACTCTCTCTTCTGTTTCCTTTTCCGGTGTCCTGTTGGTGGTGGCGTGCGCCACCACCATCTACCCAAAGCACCATGATGTTCCAACAATGATGGATGGATTAAAAGCCAGAAGTCTGTATGACCATCAGCATCAAGTGACTCCGTGAGAACCCTAAAAACAAAGAGGACTATTTCATTTATGTTAGGTAGAATGCCCAGAGGGGACTGGGCGGTCTCGTGGCCTGGAACCCCTGCAGATTTTATTTTTTTCTCCAGCCTTCTGGAGTTTTTTTTTGTTTTTTCTGTCCACCCTGGCCATCGGATCTTACTCCTTTCTATGTTAACTAATGTTGTCTCATTTTAATTTCTTATTTTGTCTTTTATTTTTCTTCTCTTCATTATGTAAAGCACTTTGAGCTACTTTTTGTATGAAAATGTGCTATATAAATAAATGTTGTTGTTGTTGTTGTAGCTTTGAGGCAGGACTAAAATGAGATGTGGTAGAAAGCAAAATGGTGATAAACAGGACATCACAATCACGGAGTGCAATAAATGACTGTTTTCTAAGACTGCAGGTTTTTGCCGTGCAGCAGTGAATGTTTCTCCTTGCCTTTCTCCCTCAGTCTTCATTGAATTTTAGAACAGGTAAAAAAGGATGGCATGTTGTGAGACTTAAAAAAGCGATAACTCACTATCAGAACCTAATGCACATGACAGCAGCTCACAGTGATGAGAAGCAGAAAACATTCTTTTGATTCTGCAGCTTTAACAATCATACGCCAGACCACCTAGGAACAAGCAGAATTATGTAACTGTCTAACACAATTTGAATCAACACTTGGGAGGAATTCATTCATGTGCAGAGGGCAGAGATAGAAGCACTGCTCTGGAGAAACTCTTTTTTCAAAAACTGAAACATGCCAAAAGCAATATTTTCCCCTTAACAAAATGTATCCATCTGTCCGTCTCTAATTTCACTTAATATTGTTCAGGGTTGTGGGGGGGTTGGAGTCTATCGTGCCAGGCATAGTGGCTGGCGGCATCATGCCTCTCTGAGGCTTGTGTGTTCTTTGTTAATGTACATGTGCAGATCCTCCTCTGAGCTCAGCTTGTGACACTGCAGCAGTCAGCTTTTGAAAGGGGAAGATCTGCGGCAGGAGATGTCGGCTTTTTTCATGAACTCTCTCTGTGACCCCACCTTTGTGAGGTTCCTGAAGGTTACTCGCCTTTTGATTATGTCTTATTTTACTTAGCATTTCTTCATTTTTGTAATGTCTTGTTTTTCTGATCCTTGGACCATCTCTAGTTTTATATTGCTAAGGAATTCTGTTATGATAATACTAGTGTCATTATAGGCTTGAAGATTCTGGAGGGGCTATACCAAAATTTTCATTTATGTTTCAAGACTAACATTATCTTACTGGACTAATAATATCTGTCTCTGTTTTGCTAGTAACTAGGAAGACGTGTAAGTACACAAAACATTTCCATTGCAAAAAAATGAATCATCCACTGAAATACTTGTATTTGGTCTCTTGAATGGCATCACATCATTGTGATACCCTGTAAAACCATCATTATTATCATCAGGTGGAATATTGCCATACAGTACAAACCATACCATACATTACCATACTATACCATACTACACCATACTGTAGTATACCATACCATACCATATCATACATTACCTTACCATACCATACCATACCATATCATTTTCTAAGCCCGTTCAATCTGGAGAAGGGTCGCTGGGGCTAGAGCCTATCTCAGCAAGCATAGGGCGCAAGGCAGGAACAATCCCTGAACACTGTGCCAGTTCAATGCACGGATTTAATCAATAAATAAACTAAAAATGCACACAACCATTCCTTGCACAGGGAAATATCTTGTTTCTGAACCACTTAAATTGAAATATCCAAACGTCAAGTGTATAATCAAAGGTGAAAAAGGACAAGTCACAATAATGTCTAAATAATAAACATTAGAACACTCTAGATGAGAACAGGCCATTCAGCCCAATAAAGCTCGCCAGTCCTATCCACTTATTTCTTCCAAAAAAACATTAAGTCGAGTTTTAAAAGTCCCCAACGTCTTACTGTCTACCACACTACTTGGTCTCTTATTCCAAGTGTCTATCGTTCTTTGTGTAAAGAAAAACTTCCTCATGTTAGTGCGAAATTTGCCCTTAACAAGTTTCCAACTGTGTCCCCGTGTTCTTGATGAACTCATTTTAAAATAACAGTCTCGATCCACTGGACTGATTCCCGTCATAATTTTAAACACTTCAATCATGTCACCTCTTAATCTTCTTTTGCTTAAACTGTAAAGGATCAGCTCTTTTAATCTTTCCTCATAACTCATCCCCTATAGCCCTGGAATCAGCCTAGTTGCTCTTCTCTGGACCTTTTCTAGTGCTGCTGTGTCCTTTTTGTAGCCTGAAGACCAAAACTGCACACAGGACTCCAGATGAGGCCTCACCAGTGCATTATAAAGCTGGAGCAGAACCTCCTGTGACTTGTACTCCACACATCAAGGCGCTATATAACCTAACATTCTGTTAGCCTTCTTAATGGCTTCTGAACACTGTCGGGAAGTCGATAGCTTAGAGTCCACTATGACTCCTAAATCCTTCTCATAAGGTGTACTCTCGATTTTCCGATAGCACATTGTGTATACAAACCTCACATTTTTACTTCCTATGTGTAATTCTTTACATTTATTGACAGTAAATTTCATCTGCCACAAACCTGCCCAAGCCTGTCTGCTATCCAAGTCCGTCTGTAATGATTTAACGGATTCCAATTTATCTGCTAATCCACCTATCTTGGTATCATCTGCAAACTTAACCAGCTTGTTACTTATATTCCTATCTAAATCATGTATATATATTAAAAATAGCAGCGCCCTAGCACTGACCCCTGTGGAACACCACTCTTAACATCGGCCAGTTCTGATGGGGTTCCTCACACCATCACCCTCAGCTTCCTGTGTCTGAGCCAATTTTGCACCCATCTAAAAACATCACCTTGAACTCCCACTTCTTTTAATTTAATGCCCAACTTCTCATGTGGCACCTTATCGAATGCTTTCTGAAAGTCAAGATAAATAATATCATCTGCTCCGTTTTGATCATATCCTTTTGTTGCCTCCTCATAGAATTCCAGCATGTTAGTAAAACACAACTTCCCCCTTCTGAACCCATGCTGACTGTTCAGAATATCTCTTGTCCTTGCCAGGTGTTGCTCAATCTTATCCTTAAAAATTCCTTCCATTAATTTTCCTGTGATGCATGTTAAACTTACTGGCCTATAGGTGCTTGGATCTTCCCTGTCACCCTTTTTATATAATGGGATGATATTTGCCATTTTCCAGTCCTTCAGAATCTCTCCAGTGCGCAATGACTTCCTAAAAATATGTGTCAAGGGTTTATATGTGTACTCACTTATGTCCTTAAGAACTCGAGGATAAATATTATCTGGTCCTGGTGATTTGTTTCATTTCAGTTTATTTAATCTGAGCAGCTCTTCTCCCTCTACAATTTCCAAATCCCTCAGTACCTCCTTAGTAGTCCCTGTTACCTCTGGGAGGTTATCCACTTGCTCACTTGTGAACACCTCAGAAAAATCTAAGTTTAGGGCATCCGCTATTTCATTGTCTGTATCTTTTAATTCCCCTTCACTATTTCTGATGCATTTTACCTCCTCCTTGATTATTCTTTTACTACTGAAATACTGACAGAATCTCTTTGGTTTGTCTTTTGTCTTATCTGCTATATTCCCCTCCAACTGTTTTTTAGCCTCCCTGATATCCTTCTTAATGGTCGCCCTCATGTTCTCATACACTCTACGATTCACTTTGCAGTCATTAGTCTTATATGCCTTATAAAGTAGTTTTTTTCCTTTGCAACTTCTTTTTTAAATTTTTATTAGTCCACCGTGGAGTTTTTTTTTTTTTATTTTCTATTAATTCCAAATTTAGGTATGTATCTGTCCTGCATTTCATGTAAAAGATTTTTAAACCCGTTCCACTGCTCCTTGACTGTCTCCACACTTAAAAGCTTATCCCAGTGTATCCTACTTAGACTTTGTCGCATCTGGTCAAAATTAACATCTGCACTCTTACAAAATACTGAGAATTATATTACATTATGGTCAATTGACCCTAGTGGTTCAATCACTTCTACACCCTCAATTCTATCTTGATATTACAAAATGCTAAATCCAGACAGGCTTCACCCCGTGTTGGTGCTTTAACATGCTGTGTTAAAAAACAGTCACTGATTACTTCTAACAGACTACACATACTTCACGAATCAAATACAAGTAACTGAGGCTGTCCAGTAGCAGTGCTAACCACCATGCGGCCAGTTGTTTTCTGAACAGCGTGAAGGTTATAAACATTGAAAACAACTGTTTTCTACATCTCTGTTCTTTGTGTACCAAGACTCAAAAGTTCTTGGAAATGAGGACATCATAGTGCTTGCTTTTTGTTGAGTAATTAATTGGCTGCCCACCCTTTCCTGATCATTCTAGAGAACTGTCTGTGCTGGGTCATCTAATCTGACAATAGGATCTTTACATCCATTGATTCCGATGCTTTCATTATCACAGTTGTCTTTCCATGGGCACGAAAGCTGCTTGCCAGTAGAGAGATCGCACCAAGAGCCATGAAGCATGACACCAAGAAAAGAAACAAAATTACTATCAGTTTACAAATATTGAATTACTTATATTTCTGCACAAATAACTAACAACGATACAATATGCATGGCTAATCAGCACCTCTAGTCAGGGTATGCTGGACTAAAGTTGTGAGTCTTCAGCACTGATTTAAAAACTGAGACTTAAGGGGTATCTGTTATATTAGCAAGCAGTTCAATCGACAGCTTTGGGGCCCTGTAACTAAAATCTTGACAACCCACTGTTATTTTAATAATTTTTATAGTTCGGCCTCTTGAGATCTTAAATGCATGCATTGGTTTATAAGTGATGATAGGTTCAGATAAGTAAGCAGGGCCATGGCCATTTAAATATTTATATGTAAGAAGGAGGATTTTGAAATCAGCCCTAAACTTAACTGGAAGCCAGTGTAATGACGGTAAGAACTGAAGTTATGTGTTTGTGCCTTCTAGTTCTTGTAATGATTCTTGCAGCCGCATTTTTCATTAACCAAAGGTTACATAAAGGATCATTTTAACAGCCTGTGAAAAGTACATTACAGTAGTCAGTTCTCAATTCATGAATTAATTTTTCATTATCCTCCATAATTACAAACTGAAATTTTCCTATATTTTTATAATGAAAAAATATGTTTTGACAGTTTTGTAATTTGTGTTTAAGAAGATATACTGTTGTTAACAATGTCAAACTTGCTTACTGATTCAGAAAAAATAATGACTAGTCCAAGTGAGTTCAACAGTGACAGAATGTTATTCTGGTGTCCATCATTTCCCACCAATAACTAACGTTTGGTTTTTTTTCTGTATTTAGAGACAAATAGTTCTTGTCCATAAACTCCTTTCACTCAGTGACACAATTATTAAGGATGCCATCTGAGAAAAGCATTTGGTATAGCTATAGAAAATTAAGGCTATATTTTCTAGTGATAGTTCCCAATGGAAGTATGTAAAGTGAAAACAATAAAGGCCCGAATACTGAGGCCTGCAGGACACCATATTTCACTTTGGAATATAATGACAGAGTACTGAAAATGATTTGATAAATATGAACTAAACCACACAAGGACAGTGCCTGAGAGCCCATTGTCATTTTGTCAGCCTATGTAAGAGAAGTATTACCCCTGTAATATCATCCCCACCACTGCAGGTGGGAGTCAATGTGGTCTGTTCAGAGGGGATGTGATAAGCCATAGTTCTATATAAGATTGAAAAGGAAATAGATGAACTCTAAAGGAACATCTATGAATAAAAACTAGAAAAAATTAATTTTGCTTTTTCAAATTCCAAAACACAACAGGAATCATTAAAAACGTAATCCAAAACCACCTACTGTATATGAATAAAGGAAATTAGCAGGAAAGGAAGTCGGTTGTGTATGTATTTTATTCATGAAGTAACACTTGCTTCAGTGATTTCACTGCCATTTTAATTGTCCTTAATTACAAATGATAGCTTTTCACAGAATCTTCACTTTTCCTTCTCCCTATCTAGTTCTGCCACTGTAAATTCTTTTCAAATGAAACTTCATCCAGGATCCATTAATCATTCATAATGCTGGTCCTCTGCTTATTAAAATGTCATTGTTAATTAATCAGTTATAGGGTTTTACAATTAAATAAGAATACTTCTCAAACAAATGATCAATTTCTCAGACATAACTTGTGATTCATTAATAATAACCTACACATTCAAATTTCCAGTGTTCTTTTTAGTATAACTATTTTTAAATCCTGATTTTTAACATTTTAGATTCATTAAATTTAATTAGTATATTATCCAGCTTTATATACTGTGAACATATCAGAGAAGAACAGAGAAAGGGTGGGGCTCCAGTGGACATCCTGTTCTAAATAAAGAAACAAAATATGTGCAGTCACGTCACAAATGTAGCTCCTTAAAGACATACTCCACCTGAAAAGGATATTATTTATATTTTAATTATCCCATGAAGTTCATAGCGGTATGCAAAAAAAATGTTAATCTCATGTTTTCATGGAAAATAAACATAATATATCTGGAATAACAGAAGCAAGTAATGACCAATGCTGCCCAACAGCAGACAATTTAAAAACATTCATTAAAGATCTCATGTGACTTAATCCATATATCTAATCATTAGGTTGTGTCTTTACAACGTGCAAATCGAATGTATAATTTGCTAAAATGTTGTTAAATAAATACCTCAAGAAAATTAAACAAGTCAACGAACAGGAAGGCCCTTCACATGGGGTTGCACTCTCTGAATGAAGACAGGACTCTTGACAAATAAATGAGGGTACAAAGAGACGGAGATGTGCCATGACCATGTTAACCTGGGATTAAAATTTAGGACACCGGACCTGTGCTACAATTCCACCGAAATACTGTGACAAGCAATGCATTGATGGACATGACACCATGAATTTTAAAAGGGTTTTTACTTTTCTCCTCCAACACCCCCTCCCCTAAATCTTCTGTTCCTTCTGTTAGGGTACCAAAAGACACTACTGAGTCAACAAATCTGTAATCTGTTCTTGTCCTATCCTTCCCTGTCCATCTCTGTGCTATCCTACCATCATCTCTCTTCTCTGTCTATTGATCTTTTCACTCTCCGCTCATTTCTGCTGAGGACACATCACTGCATGCCTTGTGACTCGTTTTATTCACCCAATAATGGCGGGCGATTTTGGTGCAATTTGAAGCCTGATGTGCAATCACCAACTGATTTTCAGTTTCATCAGCCATCTCTTACAAATGGGCTCCCGTACAATCAGAAGAATTTTTTATCATGTCAAAAATGTCGCTATAAAATCGTTCATCAGTCGCAATATATTCTACATTGGGTATTGTCACGTCCATTATCACGTTTTTGATTTCAAAATTCTAAATATCATATAGCTGCATGTACTGCATCCTCCACCCATCCTTCTGCTGATACCAGCATAGGAGAGAGTTTTCCCCCACCCATAATTACAGCAGCCCAAGTAAGCAGAGAGCTGAGGAGACTTTGTGCCAGCAAAGCAGTGGGTCCAGATGGAGTATCGCCATGACTGCTGAAGGCCTGTGCACTGGAGCTGGGGAGCGTATCTTTAACCTCAGCTTGGGAGAGTCCCGAGGCTTTGGAAAACATCTTGCATCACCCCAGTCCCAAAGGTATCACGTCCTGGTGAGCTGAATGACTTCAGGCCTGTCGCCCTGATGTCACATGTGATGAAGACCATGGAGCGGCTGCTGCTTCACCACCTGAGGCCACAGGTCCATCACGCCCTCGACCCTCTGCAGTTCGCATACCAGGAGAAGGTGGGAGCGGAGAATGCCATCATCTACATGCTACACAGATTCTTTTACCACTTGGATAGAGGCAGTGGTGCAGTAAGAATTATGTTTCTGGACTTCTCTAGCGCCCTCAATACCATCCAACCTCTGCTCCTTAGGGAGTAGCTGACAAAGATGGGAGTAGATTCATACCTGGTGGCATGGATCATGGACTATCTTACAGACAGACCTCAGTATGTGCATCTCGGGAACTGCATGTCTGAAATTGTGGTCAGCAGCACAGGAGCACAGCAGGGGACTGTACTTTCTCCGGTCCTGTTCAGCCTATATACATCGGACTTCCAATACAACTCGGAGTCCTGCCACGTGCAAAAGTTCGCTGACAACACTGCTATCGTGGGCTGCATCAGGTGTGGGCAGGAGGAGGAGTATAGGGACCTAATCAATGACTTTGATAAATGGTGCAACTCAAACCACCAAAACCAAAATGTTGGTGGTGGATTTTAGGAGGCCCAGGCCCCTCACGGACCCCATGATTATCAGAGGTGACTGTGTGCAGAGGGTACAGACCTATAAATACCTGGGAGTGCAACTGGATGATAAACTGGACTGGACTGCCAATACTGATGCTCTGTGTAAGAGAGGACAGAGCCGACTATACTTCCTTAGAAGGCTGGCGTCCTTCATCATCTGCAATAAGATGCTGCAGATGTTCTATCAGACGGTTGTGGCGAGCGCCCTCTTCTACGCGGTGGTGTGCTGGGGAGGCAGCATAAAGAAGAGGGACGCCTCACACCTGGACAAACTGGTGAGGAAGGCAGGGTCTATTGTAGGGATGGAGCTAGACAGTTTGATATCTGTGGCAGAGCGACGGGCGCTGAGCAGGCTCCTGTCAATCATGGAGAATCCACTGCATCCACTAAACAGTGTCATCTCCAGACAGAGGAGCAGCTTCAGCAACAGACTGCTGTCACCGTCCTGCTCCACTGACAGACTGAGGAGATTGTTCCTCCCCCAATCTATGCGACTCTTCAATTCAACGTTAAAATTATTCAAAGTTATTGTCTCTTTTTACCTGCATTGTTATCAATCTTTAATTTAATATTGTTCTTTATCAGTATGCTGCTGGAGTATGTGAATTTTCCCTTGGGATTAATAAAGTATCTATCTATCTATCTATCTATCTATCTATCTATCTATCTATCTATCTATCTATCTATCTATCTATCTATCTATCTATCTATCTATCATCTTTAACAACACACATACAGTGAAACAGCCAATGACAAAAGCATCTTAGGAAACCTGGACTGGAAAAACCCGAAATAAACACACACAAGGGTAAATTTCACAGAATACGTACTTCAGATTCTCTCTGTAAAATAAACAGACTATAATGTCTGCGCCTCAACCATCCGCATGACCAGTCACACTATTTTTTTTTCTTTGTACTTTCAGAACACAGGACAGCAGGAGTCAGGAGCACAGTTCTTTTCTTTCTTGACATTTTCAGAACTTCATGGCCATCATATTTTTCTTTTCTTGAATGGGTAATACCGTCTGTCGGGACCGTGTTCATGTATAGTCGGAATGTGTTCCTACCGTTTGAGCACATCCTATACACGACTGGCGACTCTGTTGTGCAGTGTGAGTAGTCGATTGAACACAATTTCTCAAAATCGTACAGTGTACACCCAGCATAACATCATCTGTTGAAGTGCCAGTGCTATTGGGTATCTCTCTTGTGCTTGGCTAGTTGGCACATTATGCTTTTCTTGATTAACAGGAGTGTAATTTAAAATAATCCCATCAATTCCCTTTTCTTTTCCCTTTTTAACATTTGTTTTGGTCTTATTCTCTTAAGCTGTACATAATTACACATGAACAGAAGCATATTTCAACTTATTCCCAAGGGTACTGGGGTGGAAGACATTTTCAACCCCACTCCACAGTACTGGCACCATCCCAAAACTCTAATGCCGCCCTTAGTGTTGGGCCAAAAAAATAAAGCAAAACAAAAAAAAAATCAGCATGAGTTGCTGCGGCCAAGTTGCTGCAGAGCGTTGCCAGCATTGAGATTCGTAGTAGCAGTTAAAATTAATGTCAGATTTGCAAAACTTAAAACCTTTTGGCTAGTCATTTAGCATTAAAAAGCCTTGGCACAAATTGCAGCTCGAAATGAGATATCATTAACATTTCAATTTTTTCTTCAGCTAAAATGTTCAAAGAAACACAATTATTTTGGAAATCCGACTAAACAAATGGCTGCCTGAGATCTTTAATTCTCTTAGTTTTCAATTTGTGGTACTTTTTTAGTTTTATTTTTCCAACAGTGTTGCCTTTGAATTACCCAAAAACATTTTTCTAAATAAGAATTGTTAACCCTAAGAACTAATGGAATGAACCAGACGAAAACTCCTAAATGTAATAAATACACTGCAGGCCATTAAAACTGCAACTCTGATAAAAACACGTCACATTGGTTTAAAACTTAAGGGGGGGGCTAGGTCATGGCATAGTCTGCAAAAGTGTGCAAGTGTCACCCCTTTGACTCTCCCACAGGGGATATGAAAGGGGAACCTCATTGAGTGTCTGTTGGTACTTTGTGTACTCTTAGTGAACAGACTTGTCCACATGAAGAGGATGGCAGACATATGTCCAGTTCTCAGAATTTAAGCAGGGGACAATTGTCAGAATGTGGGAAGGCAGATTATCCTTGTGCGACTCGTGTTGGATGGAATGTGAGCACAGTGATGAGAGTATGGCATCAGTGGTTACAGGACAGTAGGCCTCATCAAAGTAAGGGGTCTTCAGCACCCTGACCCACCCATGAACGAATGGGGAGAACAGAGATCTTGTGTGCAAGGCAGTGAAGGGTCAAACAGCCTTTATAATATGAAACACAAATAATTGATCACGTAGCTATTCAACTACTTCAAGTCAGTACTTAGTAGATGCACCTTTGGCAGTCATGACAGCCTTGAGTTTGTCTGCAGAGGTCTCTGTCTCTCTCTGTCCACCATTCGTCTTTGCAAAACTGCTTAAGCTGTCATGTTGCATTGCAAGTTCAGCCACAGATTCTCAATTGGACTCTGATTTGGCCGCTCCAGGACAGTAACATTGTTGCTCTGAAGCCGTGTCTGTGTAGCTTTGACTTTATCCTTGGTGGCATTGTCTTGCTCATTTTCTCTCAAGGATTTCTCTGTATTTTGTAGAATTAATTTTACCTTCTACCTTCACAAGCCTTCCGGGGTCTGCTGTACAGAAGCAACCCCACAGGATGTTGTTGCCACCACCCATGCTTCACAGTGGGAATGGTCTGCTTTTTGACGATGTGCAGTGTTTAAACAAGATGCTTAGTCTGACAGTCAGAAAGCTCAATTTCAGTCTCATCAGACCGTGGAACCTTCTTCCAGATGACTTCAGGGTCTCTAGATGATATGTGAGTTTTTTTACTTTCTCGTATACAAAGTATAAGGAAAGTATTGTAATCATTCAAAAATTCAACCTTGAGAGTCTGGTGAATCTCAACGTTTTAGACCTCCCTGAGTCCTATCAGTCCCTGCTAGCAAAGAGACTAATTCCAAACTGACTTAATTAACACACTGTTAACGTTAACTACAGGGGCGAAAGACTATACCATAATCTATAGCTATGATATAAAATTCTATTCTGGTCAAATTAAGCAAACACTAATATGAGTTTAACTTAAAGCATTAACTTTCTAAGAGTGGCTCTTTCATAGGGAAAACAAAATGTCAGTGATTTTAGCACAAAGCTGCAACATAAGAAGAAGACTTGGGCACTTCATGTCAGATGGCTCTAAATAATGCAACTGGTTAAAAGAACAAGACTAATGGGACCATATGTTCAGATTTACGCTTCAAGATTCATCTAATACATAATAAAAAGCTAAAGACTGTTTGTCCAGTCCTTTTGAGCAATGTGATTGGTCAGTTTGGCTTTGCTGTGATTGGTTAGTTTGGCTTTGCTGTGATTGGTCAGTTTGGCTTTGATGTGATTGGTCAGTTTGCAGTAGCGTAGCGTGGATGTCAGCCGCCCGGGGCGGAGGAAAATTCCGCCGCCCCCTTATTTAGGTATGGTTCAAATTTTTACAAGATATTATTATTATTTATTGTGAAATTTTGCCGCCCCCTAAAAGTGCCGCCCGGGGCGGGCCGCCCCTGCCGCCCCCACTGTCAGTTTGGCTTTGTTGATGTGACAAAACAGGAAGGGCAAGTGTGGAGGAGTAAAGGCGCACGCTGAGGGAGTCGCCTTCATGTATAAAACCAGACGGGCACCTTGAAAATAATGACATAAGATGCCCGAGAAGCAGGTTTTACAGGAACACGGTTGAGAAAGAAAGCACTGGTGAAGAGACGTTCATCTTCATACTGAGAAAAATCTCTGAAAGTACATGTAGGGCAATAGATAGCAAATATTTTTTTAATAATTCTATTGCCTGTCTTTGACATGAACGGTGGGCATTTTAAGTTCATTGTATGTTTTTTCAGTTTCACAAAGTTGGTGATTCTGCACAGGAAAAGATATTCGAGTCATTTTACTTCACTGTCTGACTCTTCATTGGTCACCTGCTACACACAGCATGGGCAGAGCAGCATCTTTCAAGAAAAGAACTCCAGCTCTGCACGCCAGCACTCCTTTTTTATTCAGTTTAATTTGATCCATTCTATTTAAACCCGTTAAGACCTTTCAAATTGTCACTGCCTTTCACGAAGGTGCTCTGATAAACATTATGCTTCAACACTATTCATGCAATCATTCGTTCAGTCTTCTAAATTTAGATTATCCAAAACTATTGAATGTTGAGTCTTAAATATATTGCACTTGTGGTTTTATTTCCAGCCCTTGCAGCATTGATTCTGTTATTAATCACGGCCTTCCAAAGGGCTTTCCGTGCTGCAGATTTTTTATTTTGTAGCACAAATAATGGATTGGGACAGATTCTAGGTAAGCTAGTAAAATGTAAGCTGAATGTGCTTTAAAAAAAAAGTGAAGAGAAAATTCCCTCCAGACTTCCATTCATTTGCCAATATACACGAGGGAAACAGCACGGTTTTCAGCTTTGACAAATTGAGCCGATTCAGTTGCATCTCATTCAACAGACTTTATGCCAGTGACTTGAGCGTACAGAAATATTAGGGCTAGTAAACATGTTCCTAGCGGGGACAGTCACAAAACAAACCTCCAAGTGATAAAGGTATCATGCCTTGAATGTTCTCCTTATGTATTCTCCTTACAAAATGCTGTTTTATTTGAAGTCAAGCTATAAAAGAAGCTGTTCCTGAGATAAAGCCTGTTTCTTTAATTTATCGATCAGTGGCTGATGTACACCCAGTCTGCCAAGCAGCTCTAGTGAGTGGAATGATTCTATTGTATATCGGCACAAAAGAAAGCGTTCACAGCCTCACGCATTGAGCAGATGATGGAAACACCTTACAAAACAGATTGCCGTTTACCCTTTCTTTATATACGATAAGGCTACTGACTTCAACCTCGGGCTTTACAGCACATGACAAGACAGCTACTGCACAAAGTTTTTGAAAAGGCATTCTGTTCTGAAAATAGGGACCTTCTTGAAATATGATGACAACCTGAAGCACTTTAATCATGGCAGCTGTAAAAGTGGTAGAAAACACAACAATAAGGCCTGTCTGGAATAGAAGGAAGGATAAGTTTATCTGGAACGGCAAGCAGAATGTGGCTCCATCCGAGTGTGTACTGATTGTGTAATGTTGCTGCTCAAGCAGTTAGAACTGAAATAATAAATGATGTCAAATTAATAAAAACAGACTGAAATCCATTTTTAATGTAGAGGTAGTTGGTCGGTTTACTGCTGGGAGCTACATACAGTGCCTTCAAAAAGTATTCAGCCCCCTTAAACACTTTTTACACATTATGTTATGTTGCAGCCTTGTGCTAAAATCGTTTAAATTCATGTTTACTTTCTCATATACGAAGTATAGGGAAATTATTGTAATCGTTCAAAGATTCGATGTCGAGATTTTGATGAATCTCAACGTTTTAGACCTCCATGACTTTCTAGTATACGAAATATACGGAAAGTATTGCAATCCTCCAAAAATTCAATTCCGACATTTTGATGAGTCTCGATATTTTAGACCTCCCTTTCTCGTAAGGGAAAGTATTGGAATCCTACAAAAATTCCATTTCGAGCAGTACTGCTCAATTTCGAGGAAATAAACACTATTTCCGCAATATATAAAATCTTATTAGAGTCCCTACCTTTCAAAGATCCAAGAGGACATTGGGAAGAAGATCTCTTAATCAATATATCAGAAAAGGAGTGGAAGGTAGCAAAGCAGAGAATTCACTCGAGTTCTATATGCGCAAAGCATAGAATTATTCAACTAAAAATTATATATCGAGCCCATCTGTCTCGCTTAAAACTGTCCAAAATGTTTCCAGGGCAGGATCCAACCTGCGAACGCTGCAACCAAGCTCCTGCCTCACTGGGTCACATGTTTTGGGCCTGCACCAAACTAACATCATTTTGGACAAAAATTTTTAAGTGCCTCTCAGACAGCCTTGGGGTCACAATCCCTCCTAACCCATTAACAGCTGTGTTCGGTGTTCTTCCAGATGGACTTGAATTGGAGAAGGACAAGCAAACGGTGATTGCATTCACTACACTCTTGGCACGCAGACTTATTTTGTTAAATTGGAAGAATCCTAATTCTCCTCTTATAAGTCAGTGGGAAACCGATGTTTTATATTATTTGAAATTGGAAAAAATCAAATTTTCAGTTAGAGGATCTGTACAAAATTTTTTCAAAACATGGCAGGATTTAATCAATATTATTTTAGAATAAGAGAAATAACTATTACCACATTTAACTCCCTTCTCCATCTCTTATTTACATAGATATTTACTTCTCCCTTTCTTTTGTTTAATGTTGCCTTATTAAAAAGCCTTAAGCAATTTTCCTTTAGCTAAGCTCACCTTCTCAGGGGTGGGGTTTGATTTGTCTTCAAATTTGTTGGGTTATAAATTGATCTGTTTGTATGGAATGATTACAATGAAAATTAATAAAATAAATGAAAAAATTTAAAAAAAATTCCATTTCGAGATTTTGATGAATCTCAATGTTTTAGACCTCCTCAAGTCCGAAAATACCATTTTTGAAATTATATTTGTGTGTGTGTGTGTAAACACGATAACTTGAGTACGCTTTCACTTAGGTCAACCAAATTTTGTATACAAGTTGTAAGAGCAATTTTCCTAGTTATATAAGATTCATAAATATTTTACACCTTACACATGGCAAGGGTGGTCACTAACTAAAGATTAATGTTAAGTCAAAGCTATTAGAAATGGCAAGAATATACCAATACAATTCTACTTATGGGGGTTATAGGAACCTCCCATAGATTATGCTTTGTCATCTAGTAAAATATTTATGAATCTTATATAACTAGGAAAATGGCTCTTACCAAAGTATTAGGTACATAACGTAGATTTCTGTCAACTTTTGAGCTATTTCAGGTGCAGAGTCCGATTTATTTAACTGTACTTTTAAAATAATTGTTCAATATATTGTTAACTTGATTTCATTTGTTGTTGATGGCTCTTTAATGTACATAATATAAAAATATAATCATTGGCTTGTGGTTTACTCCCCAAGTATCCATTCCCGTATCTCCCACTCAGCCCGCAACATTCAATACCCCAAAATGACAAAGCGAAGAGGATTTTAGATAGATAGATAGATAGATAGATAGATAGATAGATAGATAGATAGATAGATAGATAGATAGATAGATAGATACTTTATTAATCCCAATGGGAAATTCACAAGAAGACTTTTTGAAGACTTTAGCAAATTAATTAAAAATAAACAAACTGAAGTACCCCACTGACACAAGTATTCAGACCCTTTTTGCTATGTCACGTGAAATTTGTCTCATATGAATCCCATTTTATTGATCATTATTGAGAAGTTTTAGAGTCCACCCACAGTCTATCAAATTGATTGGACATGGTTAAGAAAGGCACACACCTGTCTGCAGAAGGTCCCACAGTGGAACAGAAACCGAGCCATGAGGTTGAAGGAATTGTCTGCAGAGCTTAGCCACAGGATTGTGTCGAGGCACAGATCTAGTGAAGGCTACAAAACATTCCTGCAGTATTGAAGGCCACCAAGAGCACAGCTGCCTTCATAATTCTTAAATGAAATATGTCTGGAAGAACTGAAACTCTTCCTAGAGCTGTCCGTCCGGCCAAACTTAGTATATGGCAGAGAAGGGCCTTGGTATGAGAAGTGACTAAGAACATGGTGGTCACTTTGACTAAGCTCCAGAGAACCTGTGTGAACATGGGAAAAACTTCCAGAAGAATAACCACCTCTGCAACACTCCAATAATCTGGGCTTTATAGCAGAGTGGCCAGACAAGATAGCAAAAAGACACTTAAGGAATGCTCAGACTATGAGAAATAAGATTCTCTGGTCTGGTGGAAACAAGATTGAACTGTTTTGCCTCAGTTTTAGGTGTTGTGAAACCAGGCACTGTTCATTCCAGTGGTAAAGTATGGTGATTGCAGCATCATGTTATGGCGTTGTTTTTCAATGGCAGGGACTGGGAGAGTAGATTTGTTTGGGAGAAGCTAAAAGGAATGACATACAGATATATCCTTAAATGAAGACCAGCTCCAGAGTACTATGGGCCTCAGACTGGGCCAAAGGGTCACCTTTCAAAAGAACACAAAGCAATGACAATATAGGAGTGGCTTAAAGTCAACTCTGTGAATGTTCTTGAGTGGCCAAGTCAGAGCCCAAACTTGAAACCAATCAGACACCTCTATAGAGACCTGAAAATCAGTGTCTACCGCCGGTCTCCATTCAACAGGACAGAGCTTGAGAGGATCTATGGAAGTGAATGGCAGGTGTGTGAAGCTTGTTGCGTTAAATTCAAGAAGACTCCACACTACCAAATGTTCTTCAATTAAGTACAAAGTAAAGGGTCTGAATACTTGCATAAATATGAAATTTCTGTTTTTTATTTTTAAAAATGTGCAAAAATTCCTAAAATCCTTGTTTCTGCTTTGTCATTCTGGATTATTGAGTGTTGTTTGACAAGGGAAAAAAAATTACATGATTTTATCACAAGGCTGCAACATAACAAAATGTGGAAAAAGTGTTTAAAGGGTCTGAATACTTTGTGAAGGTACTGTACAGCTCCAGTGATAAAGGCCGTAAAGAGATGTGTCATTCCCATCCTGGTCTCAAGAGGCTACGCTGGTGGGCAGGACCATAAGAATGTATTAAATGCAATTATGAAAATAAAAACTATTTTCAGTTTATATATACGAGGGATGTTCAAAAAGTTTCCATACTTTTTTTTAAACTCTATTTAATTAAGAATTTAAAAAACAAATTAAATTTGCGATGCAATTTTCCCAGCGTTGTACCGACTTTTTAATGCCCAATTACTACTCATCCCGCCTTAACTGTTTCCAACGAAAATACAAAAGTGTGGAAACTTTTTGAATGTCCCTCATATATATACAGTATATATATATATATATATATATATATATATATATATTATACTGTATATATACGAAGGACATTCAAAAAGTTTCCACACTTTCAGATTTTTTTTTTATTTATATATATATAAATAAATATATATATATTGTCACACACGTGCAATTGGCAGACAGCTGAAGGGCCTAAATGACAGCAATTCCATGCCAGACAGTGCTGCAGGGTGCTCAGAGTCTCACTCAGTCTCTTGCACAGAAAATCCTTCATGGCACCGGTGGCCCTGATGACATCACTTCCGGTTCTTGTGCCGACGATGATGTCACTTCCGGTCCCGAACCCGATGATGGCATCACTTTTGGCCCCGACGACATCACTTCCAGTTCTGCCCAGGTGACATAATTTCCTTGACTAGCCTTTAAAGCCTCCATCTTGTCTCAATAACTTCAGTTCTGTTTTGGACTTGAATCTGTGAACATTTCTGTTCAATTTAACCTCATTTTGCAGCCTTTGAACAATATATGGGTGGCTGCACCAAACCTTCATGATGTCTAAGACTCATTCTTGTGACATGACGAGTCTGATATATATATATATATATATATATATATATACTGTATATTTTAACTGTTTAAATATATTGTCACATATGCACATCAGAAGATCACCTTCAGACAGGTATGTACTACCCCTCCAAGACGTGAGGGGGAGCTGCCACTAATCACGTTCTCTACTTTTGTTCTCTAATGTCCAGTGAGGGCAACCTACTCTGCCCGTTCCAGTGCCCAGCCCACAAAAATCCAAGCTGGCTGGAAGAAGGCATCATTAACTGACTGAGTGACCCACGAGATGGAGCTCTCTAAGCCAACCCTGACAGAGAGAGCAAGCAAGACAGAGAAGCCCTATTGCTATAAGCCCCAGAGAGGCTGTTTTGTGAATTTGTGTTATTTCTTTTGCTTTTTTGTGCCACTGAGTGTCCTTTTAGCTTTCAGAAAGACATTACAGTAAACAGGGATGACGCCCCAACATTTATTCTACGTTGCTGTTAGTCCTTGCATGACTGCAGTATGTAGAAGGAGTGATTATAAGGCTAAACCTCAAATGGATATTCAATGGTGTGTTCCAAAGATGTGGCTGACCTTAATATGGCTCGATATGAGTGATGGAGAATGTGTTTTTGACAGGACCTTGCCATGGACTGGTGTTTTTTGAACATCCTTGCTGTGAGGATCGACATCGCCCTCCCACATAACCATGAAATGAATAAGCAGATTAGAAAAAAATGGCCACCATCCAACTCACACTGCACCCGACCTCCTTGGCTCCTCCCATAGGTGGTGAGCCCATGGGAAGGGGGACCCACGTTGCCTCTTCGGGCTGTGCCTTGCCGAGCCCCATTTGTGCAGGCCCGGCCACCAGGCGCTCGCCGTCACTTACGCCTCCCCCAGACCACGTGGGGGCGACCACCCTGGTGGCTTTGAGGACCACGGGAACGGAGCTTGGAAGCTCAACCCTATAGGGGCCTGTGGTCACCGCCAGGGGGTGCCCCAATGCCTTTGGAGCCCTGGCCCTCAGTGCTTCCGCCACACCCGGAAGTGCTGGGGAGAAGAGGATCGGGGACACCCAGAGTGATTCTGGGGAGTGCCGGTGGAAGATAGTCGGGAGGCACCTGGAGCACATCCGGGTGACTATCAAAGGGGCCACCTCCGTCCATTCAGGGGCTGGAGTCGGGTGGAAGATGACGGAGCTCGGAGGAGAGGAGAGGAGAGGAGAGGAATGGAGGCGGTCAGACGAAGAGGTATTGTGAGAGGCCTGGACTTTGGGTGATTTAGTATGGGAGTACTGGGTTGTGCTGTCACTTTGTAAATAGTGTAAATAAAGCATGTGAGGTGATTTAAACATGTCTACCTGTCTGTGTCCGGACTGCTTTCCACAACAGCAAATCTGCCCATCAAGTGCTCAACTCTGAGGATTTTTTCCCATTGTTCTTCAGTTTAGTTCAGTCTTTTTTCTTATTTATTATAAATGTAGCCTCCTTGTGAAGGTCAGGATTAAGCGGAGACTTTTCAGTTAAAGCAAGTGGAGATTAAGAACAACATGATAGAAGGATTTAGGATTATCAAAGAATTATTAGGGTGGGTGCCAGCCATTACTTTAAAACAAGTTCTTCTATAGCTAATAGTTGTGGCTTATTTGGAGCTGCTTTCAAGAGAAACGCCACATTACATTTAACTAAATCAATTCAATTATTGTTCTAATCTGCTTGAGGTGACCTCCGGATTTATGAATGTCTCCAAGCCTCATGAATTGTGGTAGTGGGACGGAGTTAATCCACAGATCTGACTGGAACATTAGAACACTCTAGATGAGAACAGGCAATTCAGCCCAATAAAGCTTGCCAGTCCTATCCACTTCATTCTTCCAAAATTTTTTCCAAAAGTCGAGTTTTAAAAGTCCCTAAAGTCCTACTGTCTGCCAAACTACTTGGTAATGTATTCTATGCATCTGTAGTTCTCTGTGTAAAGAAAAACTTCCTAATGTTTGTGCAAAATTTACTCTTAAAAAGTTTCTAAATGTGTCCCTGTGTTCTTGATGAACTCATTTTAAAATAGCAGCCTCGATCCACTGGACTAGTTCCCTTCATAATTTAAAAAAGTTTCAATCATGTTTTTTTTTTTGTTCTTTATTTAACATTATACAATTTCTCGTATTAGGAATTTGTTAGTTTTCGCATACCCCTTGGGGTCAGAGCACAGGGTCAGCCATTGTACAGCGACCCTGGAGCAATTGAAGGTTAAGGGCCTTGCTGAAGGGCCCAGCAGTGTAGGATCTCTTTTGGCAGTGACGGGGATTCAAACTGGGAACCTTCGGGATACCAGCACAGATCCTTAGCCTCAGAGCCACCACTCCGCCCTAATTTGTCTCTCAATCTTCTTTTGTTTAAACTCTAAAGACTCCGCTCTTGTAATCTTTCCCCCATGACACATCTCCTGTAGCCCTAGAATCAGCCTAGTCGCTCTTCTCTGGACTTTTTCCTGTGCTGCTATGTCCATTTTGTCATTCATTCATTGTCGGAGTTTGAAAGTACCGCTTTATTTTTTGATTTATTGTTTTTCTAATTATTTCTTGCTTTGTATTAAGGATGATTTCTGGATTTCATTTTGGGACTTTTGTTTGGCAATACTTTTGTGCCTCTCTTTACTTTTTTTGAGCTTTTCTTTGTTTCTTTGTTTGGTACTGTCACACACGTGCGATTAGGAGGCAGTCAAAGAGCCTAAAGGTGAGTGAAATATCGCGAGATATGGGTGTCACATGGTGCTTACCTAAATCTCTTCTCTTTACAGAAAACCAGAGGAAAAATAATTGCCCCGATTCCGGGTTCAAGATGGCCGCCAATTACGTCACTTCCAGCCATCTCCACTAACCTCACTTCCGACTCTGCAATATCACATCACTTCCGACTCCTCCTGATGATGTTATTTCCGGTTCCTGTTTTGATGCCAACCATTTCCTTTTCCCATAATCCTTTCTGTATTTAAACAAACATTGTTTCAATAGTAAAACTTTCATTTGTTCTGAATTTAAAAAGACTTGTGATCATTTCTTCATTTTGATATTGTCTTAGGGCAATATACGGGGACGGTCCCCAAACCTTTTTTTTTTGTGTGTTTTTGGACTTATTTTTGAAAAAAAATTACAGTACGTTTTACAAATAAATCCTTAATTTATTAAGATTATTTTTTTTGCCTTTTAATATAGGTTGGTTAGATTGGTGATCATCCTTCCTTTGTTGGGGCCATTGGTATATTTTTGAGATATTTTCAGTTATTTTACCATCTGCCCATTTTTGGGCCTTTGGCAGATGAAGCCAGCAGGTAGTCTAAGAGGCCTGGCTGAAGTGAGGTGAGCCTTTTCTGGGCAGACCAGTGAAGTTCTCTGCCTGCTTGAGTGCAACGTTTTGGAGACCTCTCACTATTTCATCTTGTTGAAACTCCTAATCCATAACACCTACTAAATCAAGTGCAGGTTAAAGTGAAATTACCACAGGAGTGGAAGCATTGTTAACCTAGTGTCACATAAGTGAGCATGGTGAAAGAAAATATAGGGTAAGATGAAAGGTGACGCAAAGCCACTAACCCAATCTCTATTACCATCTTTAGAGTGGACTATAAACCCCCAGAATAAACGTGATGTCAGTTTAGTACTGCAAACGCGGCATTCCTGTAAGTCGTCATTCATTTTGTGACTAGCTTCGGAAGAGGATGAAGCTTCCCTGTCAAGATGGCTATAATAGCTCAATGGAGAGCTCTTGAAGACAGGTGCCAGAATGATTGAATTTCCACTTCTGTTTACTACAACCAGGTATTAAATAGTGTGTCCTTTGGAGTCCCAACCCCTTACCTGTTTATTTTGTTGTTGTGCTTCCTTTTCCACTAGCTAATAAAGGAAATCTAAGGCCGGAGTTATACTGCATGTGATGCGACGCATGCTACAGCGGATGCTCCTGCTACGCAAGTGTTGAAGTGTTTATACTTGCGCGCGTACTTTACGTAAATCTGGAGGAATTTGCCAGGTGGCAGTGCGAGATATTATCATGGTGAGAACATGTTCGGTTTCTCTGTGCTGTGAATTGCCTAGAACACCCATTAAATTCCGATGACACCTTACCACAATATCTCTGAAAAGGATGTTTAATGATTAAATCCAGGGATGTGTCCATTCCAGCAAGCATTGGGCACGAGTGAGAAACAATCCCTGGACGAGGCCTCGGCTCATCGCAAGGTGAATACAAGCGCACACATACACGCTAGCGTCATTTTAGAGGCACCAAATCCCCAAATCTGCATATCTTTAAGGAAACTGGAGCACAGTGAGGAAACAAAGCAGGAAAACATGCAAACTCCAGGCAGGGAATATCAGCGACGTGACTCCCTTCAAGACAGCAGTGCTAACACTCCGCCACTGTGTCACCCCATGTGTGTAATTATTAACAGTATTCATTATTTAAACGAAATTACCGATTTATCTGTAAAATGTAATATACATACTTTAATGCTTTTCATCATGAAAGTGATATCAAGTATAAATCTAAGGATTCTAAATGTGCAGAGAGTTGGAATATCATACATTTAATGTGCGCGGAGTGACGATCTATTGCTGACGAATCGCTGCTGTCAGGAGCAGAGGAAGCCCTAGAAAAAAAGACAGCACAGAAGACGGTATGTGAGAATTTTAAATTTTATGATCGGGAATATGCAACACTTGAATATAAAAGCACCACGAATACATCTGTATGTCTGCATTTTGCTTCACCACATCGAACCATTTATCAAATATCGAAGCGCGCACACCGATCTCGTAGGATCTGCAAAGCGGCTTTCTGTCACATGTAGATAGTAAACAGAGACTCTGACGTCACATTCCAACTTTTAGCACGCTGCGCCCCCCGACTTTTTGTTGGCACTGCAACTCGCGCATGCGTCACGTTAATTTCTGAGGACCTGCTCAGGGGATGCATCAAATGAACGCTCAGAACGCGTGGCAGCCATGATGCGGGCACGTACACATTCGGAGCGTGAAGTAGAAATGATCCCTAAGTGGTTATTATTGGACAATCATTTAAATGGCAGTCTCCACATTATGCGAGCCTTGCAGATTGAAAATAAAAAATGTCACATGGTGGATGGGGCAGTCATGAGATGCAATTTACAAAATAGAAAGTTTCCTAAAATTTCAAACTCGAATAAAAGCCTGTATGAATGTACACCATGAAGTGTCATTTGTGAATCTGATGTGTCACCACCTTGAAAGTCAATGCAAGGGTCAGACAAGGTTGACAAAATTCCTGATGGTGACTGACTGGGTGATGAAAATAGCCATGCGTCAGTCAAGAGAAGTTCAATGGACCTCCATCCAGATGCCTGAGGTTTTGAACTTTGCAAATGACCTTTTCTTGCTGTCACACTTCCACAAGCATGCGCTAACCAAATTGAACAAACTCTACAGTGTTGCCAGTTTAACAGGGTTAAAGATTAATGGAATCAGGATCCTGAGAATGAACACCACACATAAAGTACCCATTACTGTAGAAGGGCACATCTTCAAGCAAGTCGATAATATCACAATACAGTACTTTACCAGTATCATTAATATCAACAATTCACTAGGTCAGATGAAGCCAAAGTAGAATGATGACAAAACATAACAAAATGACAGTTTTTGATATGAAACCTAAGTCAGTACCACTACATGGATCATAAACCCTGTTTTACACCAAGGATCTCACCCACACCCTGCAAGTGTTCATCAATGTTCGTCTCTGAAACATCTTGTAAATAGAATGACCTGATAAAATGTCTGACCAATAGCTCTGGAGAAGAATGTATCAGGAGTCTATCACGAGTAGCTTGGATTGGGCACACGTTATATTAAGGATCAGATAGTATCCCATGTCATGCGTTAGACTTGAACTCAGCAGGAAACCACAAAAGAGGACAACCATCAATGGCATGGAAGTGCGCACTCAATACAAAGTCAAAGCTGATCCATTTAATAAAGGAAGAATTACAAAAAATATATAAGGCAGAGGTAGATAAACTGTAAGAGGAAATAACGATTTTTAGGCAGAAAAACAGATTGGGGTACCTTTTAATATGGATAAATTCAAAAACAAAAGAAAAAGGCACTCACGAGTGCAAAAACGTTACAATCAGCCCCTTGAAACAAAAGTAAAGCTGAGAACTCGCTCTATCCTCCTTCAAGTCTAGTGCTTTACTAAATAGCCACTGCTGGTGACTTCCAGATTTTTATATCGCCATCCCAGAAGGGCCGTGTTTAGCAGCAGAAGCAGGAATTGAGTCACTCATCAGCTGGTGAGATTCTGAACTCTGGACGGAAAAGTAGATGGAGTCAGTTGCAGCACCCACTCTCTACTCGGGGTGGTATTGCCTACCTTACTGGATCCTTGAAGATGTCCCCCAAGCACACGTGCTTGACAGGAAATGTCCAGTAGAGGGCCTATGCTCTTCAGACAGCAGCAGCAGCATCTGCAGTAGTTATGGCGGATTTGCTTTTACATCTGAAAAAGTTCAGAAGAGAATGACACAGTCAAATGACAGATGAAACAGAAAGCCTCTTGAAAAAGAAATAGGAAAGGTAAAATAGATCATTTCAAACAGCCTTTTTACTTTCTAGTATACGAAGTACAGGAAAAGTATTGAAGGGGAAGGAGCCTGAGCTAGTGCGCGAAGTTGAGAGGTTCCGGCTAGATATAGTCGGACTCACCTCAACGCACAGCTTGGACTCTGGAACCAATCTCTTTGAGAGGGGCTGGACTCTCTACCACTCTGGAGTTGCCCCCGGTGAGAGGCGCCGAGCAGGTGTGGGTATACTTATTGCCCCCCAACTTGGAGCCTGTACATTGGGGTTTACCCCGGTGGACGAGAGGGTAGCCTCCCTTCGCCTTCGGGTGGGGGGACGGGTCCTAACTGTTGTTTGTGCGTATGCACCGAACAGCAGTTCAGAGTACCCACCCCTTTTTGGAGTCCCTGGAGGGGGTGCTAGAGGGCATACCTTCTGGGGACTCCCTCGTTCTGCTGGGAGACTTCAATGCTCACGTGGGCAATGACAGTGAGACCTGGAAGGGCGTGATTGGGAGGAATGGCCCCCCTGATCTGAACCCGAGCGGTGTTTTGTTATTGGACTTCTGTGCTCGTCACGGATTGTCCATAACGAACACCATGTTCAAGCATAGGGGTGTTCATATGTGCACTTGGCACCAGGACACCCTAGGCCTCAGTTCGATGATCGACTTTGTGGTCGTGTCGTCGGACTTGCGGCCACATGTCTTGGACACTCGGGTGAAGAGAGGGGCGGAGCTGTCAACTGATCACCACCTGGTGGTGAGTTGGCTTCGATGGTGGGGGGAGGATGCCGGTCAGGCGTGGTAGGCCCAAACGTGTTGTGAGGGTCTGCTGGGAACGTCTGGCAGAGCCCCCTGTCAGAAGTAGCTTCAACTCCCACCTCCGGCAGAACTTCGACCACATCCCGAGGGAGGTGGGGGACATTGAGTCCGAATGGGCCATGTTCCGTGCCTCTATTGTTGAGGCAGCTGACCGGAGCTGTGGCCGTAAGGTGGTCGGTGCCTGTCGTGACGGCAATCCCCGAACCCGCTGGTGGACACCGGCGGTGAAGGATGCCGTCAAGCTGAAGAAGGAGTCCTACGGGACCCTTTTGTCCTGTGGGACCCCGGAGGCAGCTGATAGGTACCGGCAGGCCAAGCGGAATGCGGCTTTGGTGGTTGCTGAGGCAAAAACTCGGGCGTGGGAGGAGTTTGGGGAGGCCATGGAGAATGACTTTTGGACGGCTTCGAGGAGATTCTGGTCCACCATCCGGCGTCTCAGGAAGGGGAAGCAGTGCAGTGTCAACACTGTATATGGTGGGGATGGTGCGCTGCTGACCTCGACTCGGGACGTTGTGGGTCGGTGGGGGGAATACTTCGAAGACCTCCTCAATCCCATTAACATGCCTTCCAATGAGGAAGCAGAGCCTGGGGACTCAGAGGTGGGCTCCCCCATCTCTGGGACTGAGGTCACCGAGGTGGTCAAAAAACTCCTTGGTGGCAGGGCCCCGGGGGTGGATGAGATACGCCCGGAGTTCCTCAAGGCTCTGGATGTTGTAGGACTGTCTTGGCTGACACGCCTCTGCAACATCGCATGGACATCAGGGACAGTGCCTCTGGATTGGCAGACCGGGGTGGTGGTCCCCCTCTTTAAGAAGGGGGATCGGAGGGTGTGTTCCAACTACAGAGGGATCACACTCCTCAGCCTCCCTGGAAAAGTCTATTCAGGGGTCCTGGAGAGGAGGGTCCGTCGGATAGTCGAGCCTCGGATTGAGGAGGAACAGTGTGGTTTTCGTCCTGGTCGCGGAACAGTGGACCAGCTCTATACCCTTAGCAGGGTCCTGGAGGGTGCATGGGAGTTTGCCCAACCAGTCTACATGTGTTTTGTGGACTTAGAAAAGGCATTCGACCGTGTCCCTCGGGGATCCTGTGGGGGGTACTCCGAGAGTATGGGGTACCGGCCCCCCTGATAAGGGCTGTTCAGTCCCTGTACGATCGGTGCCAGAGCTTGGTCCGCATTGCCGGCAGTAAGTCGAACCCGTTTCCAGTGAGAGTTGGACTCCGCCAGGGCTGCCCTTTGTCACCGATTCTGTTCATAACTTTTATGGACAGAATTTCTAGGCGCAGCCAGGGTGTTGAGGGGGTC